>NW_026691044.1:786304-976258 GCF_020826845.1 Diceros bicornis minor
TCTTTGAGTAAATTTTGTAATTTAATATTTTTTTTTGCAGAAAATTATCTATTTCACAAATTTCTTTTCAAATATCTTAACATATAATTTTGCATTTAATTCACTGGTAATTTAAAATAACAGCCCTTTTATTTATTAGCAGATCCCTTTTTCCATGTTTAAGTTATTTACTTCAATCTTTTATTCTTGAGCAGATTTTCTAGAGATTTATTAACAATATTTTTTTACAGAAAATATAAGCCCTTTGATTCATTTATTGTTTTCCTTTTGTTTCAAATTTACTTTTACTCTTATTTTTTAAAACTTAATTATTTTTGTAATTTCTCCAGGTCAATGATTAGCTTATTTTTAAAAAGTTAGACAATATACTTATTATAAATTTGTCTCTGAATATAGCTTTGCTTGCATTTAGTGCATTTTTTCATACATTTTTCTTTTTTTCCTCATGTTTTGTATGTTCCTAAATTTTAGAAAAGTGTCTTTTTGACTCTAATATTATGTAAATTGTGCTGTTATAATTTTCTCATTGTTTCTTCTCTTGGCTTTTGAACTACTGTGGCAGTTTCCTTCATCTGTGTCTTCTTGTCACACCACGCTCCAGACTGCTGCTAGGAGTATCTTTCTAAAAGCAATATATTCTTCCCAATAAATGTTGTTTAAGGGTACAAACTTCCAAGTAGTAGATAAATAAATCCTGGAAATAGGATGCACAGCATAGTCATTATAGTCAACAATCTGCATTATAAAATTCAAAGTTGGTAAGAGACTAGATCATAATTGTTCTCACTACAAAAAAGAAATGATAATTATGTGACAGGATTAGGTGTTAGGTGTCAGACGTTAGCTAACACGATGGTGGTAATTATGTTGTGATACATAAATATATCAAATTAACACATTGTACACCTTAAATTGACACAGTGTTATATGTCAATTATATATCACTAAAAAAAACAAAAGCAATACACTCTTTTCTCCGCTCTCTACTTTATATGCTGTAAAGTCAACATCCTTATTAGGACCTCTTTAATTTACCCCCAACCTTCACCTGTAATTCTCATCTGCCATTTTGTCCCCAACACCTCCTGAAAATCCTCTCACCATTTATATTGTGTGACTCCCTTTATTTGGTTACTTATGCTTTTCCTCAACTTCTCTGGTCATATCCTTTGTTGTGTGTAGCATCTTCTGTATAACTTCTCCTTTATCCTCGGTCAAATTCAGCCGTTTCTCCTGGGTGCTCTCAGAGAGTTTAGAAGCCATTCTGATATAGCACTCACCATATTCTGCAGGCATGATTTCCCTCCATGCTTGTCTCCCACAGTTGAATGTTGATAAACACACAGAACAAGTCATCTTGATTTTTATATTACTGTTACATTTAGTTGTTAAAGTACTTCTATGAATTAAATGTTGTTATCTATTTTTGAAGATGAATAAATTGAGAATCTGAGAAGTTAAATCATATTTCCAAAGTCACAGAACTAGTCAATAATGTAGGATATTAATTAATCCAAATTTGTATCTACTGCACTAATGTTTCACAAGCTTTGACAAAAATATCTCCTCACGGTCAAAGAAATGTAAGGGTGGAAGGCAGCATCTGAGGGCATAGCCTGAAATAGCTCAACACAAGGACATACTTATTTGAAGTGCTTTCTTTCATATTAAGCATCATTAGTTTAGTTCTACTCTAAAATATATTCATATATGTTTCAATATAAAGCAATATTTTATTATTCTCCATTAGGATAAATAATCATCCTTTACCTAGTTTTGATACTTCATTGTAGATCCAATTCTATGCTGATCTATCACATTATGATTGTTAGGCTGAATTATAAAGAGACGAAGCCACATTTTAAATTCACCATTGATGCAATTTTTTTTACATTAATCTAGACTTCCATAAAAGTACAGATACAAATAACAACTGGTTCACCCTTAGGTCACTGAAGAGGACACACCCAGAATGCTCCTAAAAAGGTGGTGTGGTGCAAAGTTTTAAAACTATTCTTAGTGGAAATTTCTATATACTTATCATCTGATTGAGACATTAGACCAACTTTTTATATGGTGAACTGAAAAATTATTTGAGCTCTAGCTTTTTTTTTGTTCTAGGAAAAATAATGTCAAGGAGATTTTTTAATGAAAATAAGATTCTTAATTTTATCATTAATACTGGGTCAAACAACTTACAGTGCCTGCAATCAACTTTGTCAAATTCTTTAACTTCATTTTTGCTCTAGTAATCATGTGTTTTGCAGTAAAAATATTCATAGTTTTGCATGGCAATGTTTAAGCATTCAGTCTTGGGAGAATATTTGATTGCTACACTGGCTTTAAGAATTACTCTATTATTAAGGATATAAATGAGTTAATAACTTTGTCATTACATTTTTTGTTTCCTCCAACAGAAAAAATAGTACACTTTAGCAATAAATTAGAAGCCTCTGAACACTGCCTTTGTGAATCCTAGGAAAAATCTGTGTAGTAGAACAATCCTTAGTATTCACCTCTTATGTTTTATATATAGATGAACATTCATAGAGTATTTAAATCAGTTCTTTGCTCTCATATTTACCATCTCTACCACGTTATTGAACACAGTGAGATGATCTAGAAGCAAATTATTTGAGTTAAATTGTTCATAGTTCTCAGTATATGACATTGTAGCTGCTGGGTGTCTCATGAATTTGATCCAAGCTAACTTTCCTGTGGTTGTGACTGTCATAAATTTGACTCCATTCAAATTCGCCTATTATTTTTTCCCAGTCAATAGTGTTCCTTCTCGGAAAAACCATCAGATGGATTGTTGAAAAGTTGTTTAACACTTATTTTACTGTTGATTACCTTAAAATTCTACGTTTTTATAGACATCATCACTAGAAATAGTGTACCATGATCTACATAATTGTTTCATCATTCTGTATTCTTGCCTAACAAATTGTTTTAATATATATAGTAAGAATATTAACATGCCTGGGACATCTGATAAGTCATCAGATTGGCTATTCCTCATCTGAGATCTTTAACCATTTCCTCCTACTACGTGAATTCTACTTTCCAAGATAATTTTGAAGTTGACTTCGAAGGAAACTTTAAGCAATTTTACTTTATTTACTTGATTGTAATTTTCATTGTATTACTCCAAACTCCTCTGTAACTGAACTCAGTGGGTTTGTCTGTTGGTGAGCATGGAGCCGAAAATCTCAGCCAAAGCAGAGGTAGGTGAAGAAAAGTTTTATTGCTTGCACAAGCAAGGAGAACACCTGTGATAGCTCCCAATGCAGTGTCTCTCTGAGCTCAGGGCTGATGGAGACTTTATACACAACAGAGCAGAAGATACAAGGTTTATTTGTAACAACTGTGTAACAACTGTATTCATTTAGGGCACAGGTGTAGCAGGTAAACATGCTATTACATACATTGCATGATCTAAAAATGGCTGTTTGGACCCTCCCAGAGGAGGCGAATTTTAGATGCTAATGAATTTAAACTAACTTTAGGACACTTGGGCCTGGAACGTTTTGCAAGGGTCTTGGTGCAAACATGTAAGTTTCTCTGCAAGATAGCAACATCTGCAAAATGGAGGCAGCAACCTCTGCAAAAGAGAACACATAGTTTCTTCTTGTCTGAAAAACATTTGACAGACCATGTTAGTTGTTGACCAGACCCTCAGTGACCCTTTCTTTGCCTGGTTCCCTGGTCGCACCTCTTCCCCTTAGCTGTTGGCAAAAGCACTCTGGTGATTTGATTTTAAAATTTCCTTCTTTTGGATTGTAAATATTGTTGTAAGTTGGCCCTCTGTAGTTATGGTGCAGGGCTTTCACGTAAAAGACACAAGATTTAGGCTCATTTGACTTCCCCTGAAGTCAATAAAATCAATGCTATAAATAAGCTTGTAAAGAAATCTTGCTGGGTTTAAATTTACTTACTATCAACTTACAAATTGTGGTTGGGTTAGGACTATCACCTCTTTTGCTGTTAAATTCATTGATAGAGCTGTAGGGTTAAAACTAGAGAATGATTAGATCTCTCTTACTATCATGAATATCTCCGAGTGCCAAGCCTGCTCTCTAATGTTACTATTTCTAGTGTTGCATCTTTCTATTTGAAAATAATTAACAAAGTTATTAACCTTTGAAAAGTAAGTGGAAAATGATGCAGAAATAACCAAAATCACAGAGTTTTTAGCGCTTAAATATTGACAGGGTAGTAAAAGCAATAAAAAATAAAATTATATCTTGTATTTTGTAAACCAAATTTTGACCTAGGTAAATTTCATCAGAAAGTTGAACTGACTTATAGAATAATTGTGTATGTCTGTATATGTGTGTTTGTGAATTCAAACCTTTAAAAACTCTGTAACTTATAAAGTGACAAACAAACAAACAAAAAGAACATAGATCTCTACGTGTGTCCACAGACTTGCTGAGTCATCATTCAGTAAGCGCATCTTTCTCTGGTGAACCAACGGAATTAGAATAAATTATTCTCCAAGCCATAGCTCTTTCACTTTTGAATGCACCTCAAATACTGATGCTGTAGGGGTTCAGAATAAGTAACCCCAAGCTGTGCCACTCTGGCATGCAGGAGTGGAGGGTTTCTGGAAGCTTATTATAATGAGAAGGCAAATATTTTCAGCTGTAGCTTCCTATGACTGCCTTCTTGGTGCAAAGGAAAACACTTTTCTAATGGGGTTCCCTGAATCTGATCTTTAGGTCCTATCTTTGCTCTCCAGATTTCATGGCACCCCAAATATTCTAAAGCACCTCCTCCTTTAAACTTCCATGGTGTAAATCTCCATTATTTTAAAGGAAACCCCATAAAGCAAATGCTCCAAAGTAGAACAAAATCCAAATACTCAACTATTTAGTCTATATTAACTTGAGTAATATTTTCAGCAGAACAGTCTCCATTGTAGACTTCAGCACTCTGAGCTGAAGGAAACTGGGCCCTAATAAATTGAAATATAGTGAAATTTCGTATGTTGATTTTTTTTTCTCATGGTAAGAAATGTTTGCTAGCATAATATAAGTTTTGGTAATCAAATCACATTTTAAATACGCTAGAGATGTTTGATACTTGAAGGAGTAACATGATGAATCATTTTGTAAGACAAATAATCAATGCGTAATCAATCTTACTGTATAGTCTTAGTTTACGTATATCATCTTAAAGTTGGCATATGTATACGATTTTCTGGCTTGTAGTTTGTCAAACACCAGGTATATGGTGCTAGTTTCAAATAAAATAAGATATGAATGCAAAGTCAGAGTTTTTTCCAACTTTGTGAAATAGTGATTATTCTAAATGGATATGGGAATGTGTATGTGCGTGTCGAGGGGAGCATTGGAGACACTAGTAGACTAAATATTAACTTTCATCAATTATTCTGATTACATCGAGCTCTTCTTGGGCTGTAGTCATTTATAAAGTAGCCCATAAAAGAAATAGAGGAGCACCATGCTGCTCAAATCAAGTATCCATCTTCCTTCTTTGTCCACAAACCTCCTCTTATGTGAGTTCTTGGCTTTGGGGACTGATGGGCTAGGAAAGAGTATGCAAGAATGAGAGGACATCAGTGGCTAAGAAAGAAGTATCTTTTAAAGGGAGAAGACTTTAGCTCTGCAACTGAGATGCATGAGGGTCCAGTCAAGAAGCAGCAAACTCTCTAGGCATTTCAGAGAGTTTGATACAAGAAAATAGTCACACAGACGATGATGATCTGAGAAGCCAAACAAGAGATGGCAAGTCAGTTAATATTAGCAACAGGAAGAAATCATTACCAACGATGCCTAGGGGACAACAGGAGGAGATGTTGTTACAAGAGCTCCCAAACCTGGGGATCTAGGTGAAAGCTAGAGCTGTGGTGAGGGCTGTCCCGTGGGAACTGGGTCTGTGAAGGAATGAGCTGTTCTGAGTGGGCTGGAGCCATAGGGAGATGTAGTTATAGATGCCACTCTAGGCTGTGGGAAGGAGGGCACCAGTGGAAACAAGGTTGTTTCTCCCTTCCTCTCACTCTCCATTCTCCTGCATTTGCCTTCCGTTAGTCAACTTTAGGTGGAAATCAGTTGGGAAGGGTGTCTGTGTTGTTTATGGGGTTAATTCCCCCAATACGCAGAACAGAGAAACAGAAGGGCAGAAAATGGATCTGAGAGTAAGCAAAAGAATGACCAGATCATGTAGTATTGAATGTTTAATTTCTACTTGGAAATCAAACATCACAGAGATGCAGATGCCTTATTTGGTTACGAAAAAAAAAAAGGTAGTAAGAGAACATATGGGGACATGGTGCCTACTAAACGTCTCCAGAGAATGCATCTAGAAATGAGTGGGTTTAAATCCAAGTCACTGAAACAGAGTGAATCCTAGTGGAGCTGTGGAAAAAAATTTCTGAACTGGGAATGAAATGGAGATTCTAGAATTGACTCAGCAACTCTCTAGCTCTTTGTTCTTGAACAAATCTTTAGCATTTTCAGCTTTAGTTAGTTTACTCTTTTCTTTCTTTTTCGTTCTTTCCTTTCTTCCTTTCTTTCTTTCTCTCTTTCTCTCTCTCTCTCCCCCTCCCTCCCTCCTTCCTCCCTCTTTCTCTCCCTCCCTCCCTCCCTCTCTCCCTCCCTCCCTCCCTCTCTCCCTCTCTCTCTCCCTCTCTCTCTCTTTCCTTCCTTCCTTCTTTTCTTTCTTTCTTTCTTTTTTCTTTTCTTCCCTCCCTCCCTCCCTCCCTTTCTTTCTTTCTCTTTCTTTCTTTCTGCCTTCCTGCCTTTGACTTCTTTCTTTCTCTTTCTGTCTTTCTTTCTTGTCTTTCTTTCTGTCTTTCCCTCCCTCCCTCCCTCCCTCCCTTCCTTCCTTTCTACTCCCTCCTCTCTCTCACCTTCCATTCCTTCCTTTCTTCCTCCTTTCAATGGTAATTTTGAGGATGGGATAAGAATACTGTAGGAGAGCAGAATTTGCTACCCCAAAATGTGTCTCTTTGGCTTATTTTTAAGAACAAAAGACTCAGGAAGAAAGTTTGGCCTTCCCCTTAACTACTTAAAAGAATTTAAGATAGAAGGCCTGTTCCACGTAGGAGCTATCACCATAGATATCTATAGTACAATATGAACTAGGTATAGTCAACAGGGAGGAACCTAGCAAGGCCCATTTGATCAAAGTCCTCTCCATGTCCCATTGTCTTTACAAGGCAGGGCAACCATCTGTTTACCAATCATTTGCTTTTCTATCTCCATGTGAATTGCCTTACTCCCTTTTGAAGTCCCAAATCACTACCCCCAGCATCCTCTTTTGTCTTTAACTAAAGAGGGTATTTAAGGTGGTGGCTTTGGCCATTTTGGTGAGCTACTCAGTTTTCCTGAGTTTCTCCCAAGTATACATGTTACTAAACTTGTTTTATTTTCTCCTGTTATTCTGTCTCATGTCAATTTAATTCTTAGACTAGCCAGAAGAACCTAGAAGTGTAGAGGAAAATTTCTTCCTCTTCTACAGTTGCGATGAGGATGGGAGACAACTTAACTGGCTGGACACAGCTTGCTCTGGAACTGCTGCAGCTGAGAGATGCTGGACCTCTGACAAGAACTGGTAAGAGGTAAAAGTTCTTACCATGTCAGTCTCCCAGATCTCTGCCTGCAGGGTCCAATGGAAGTGAGAGTGGTGGGTTTTTTCCTTTTCTAAATTTGGATTAGCAGGAGAAAATATTTGTGAAGACAATTTTTTGGACTTAGTGACTGGGAAATTTGGTAGAGTACTTTTTGGTTTTTATTGATCCTTCTCCTCCCAGAGATGGTCACCGTTTTTCCTTGTCTCTGTCTTTTGTGTCATTTGTCATAGAAAGGAAAAACCATAGGGCAGGACACAGGCATAGGCCCTATAAACCTGTGGTTTGGGCCAGCCCTGCGGTCAGAAACTTTGTTGTGGGTTAATATGCACACGAGGTAAAAGATATTGCTGAGGGACATCTTGAAAGCCAAGGCTGCAAAGTTGGTGGGCATGGGTGGAGCATTTAAGAGCCATTAGGGTGCTCACCACCTTGAGAAGACTCCCATGATAGGATAAGTTGGTCATGGAATAGGTTAGATGGACACTAGGTCACCCACTAACCTCAAGGAAACATCTGTGGAATGAGGTACACTGTAAAACCCATACACAATCTCCCACTCCACAGCACATCCCTCTTAGGTATTAATTTGGCACCAAGAGACCCAAAGCTTAGCTAAAGCTGTTATGTGCAAATAAGAAAAAAAAAAAAAAGGATGAGGTTTTCTTTTGTCTTATTATAGGTCTTGAGAGCTTGGCTTTGTGAGAATATCCTTTCTGATCTCCGCCATCCAGAGGATGCACACACCGGCATGCATCTTGGTGACCAGTTGAATTGACTGGGATTCCGAGATGCACTGTCTTTGTCCTGCTGTGTCAGCTGTCAGTGAAGTTTGTCATAAAGGGTCCCATTCCATAAGGGACCTTTGCTGTCTCAACCCTTGTTGCTTGTTAGTGCTGGAAAAAACCCTGTGGGAGACTGGAGCACAAAACCATCCTTACCGCCTGTGCAATGAAGGTCTTTGCTTCCTTAGACTATTTTTGTGAGTGAATTTTCTGGATCTTGTGTCTTTTGGTTTCAGTTGCTATTAGGATAAACTTTGTTTGATTTTTCTCCTGTTATTCGGTCTCATGTCAATTTAATTCTTAGACCAGCCAGAAAAATCTAAAAGGGTAGAGGAAAATTTCTTCCTCCCTTATAATACTCTCTGAGATTCCTTTTATGTGTAACATTTCATGCATGTTGGTTGCCAGAGTCCTGTCAGTATAATATGCCTTTTCCATAATTTTATACGTGTGCTCTTGCATTATGGTCTGACATCCAGAATATTATTCTACCCAATAGGAGCTCTGCCTATTGGGTTTTTACCCTTGTTTTTCTTTTAGGACATGGGGCCCCATGGAGGAAGAGTGGTAGCCTTCGATGTTCTAATAGTGAAATCCCTTGAAAGCATCATTTCTTTATAAAAACTCAGTTTTTCTCTCTTCCTTCCCTTGGACGACTCCTGTTCCTTCCGTTTTCTTTCCCTTTTTCCTATATGTATAAGCTATAAAAAATTTAAACAAAATGTCCTTTAAAACGTTTCATGGAAGACATATAATTATCAGAAAGTGAATATGCAGAAAGTAACATCAGGATTTATAAACACTTTGCTACTGAAAATTTGGTTTAAAAATGTAATGATTAGGTTTAAAAGGTAGCAATATGGCTGGACTTGCTTTTCAAAAATGCAGCTGCTAATCAATAATCACGTTTCCTGAAATTTCATCCTAAGGCTTTATTCTTCTAACTTATGGATTTTTGTCATCAATGAAATATAAATGGTATCAGACACTGGTACCATATTCCACCAAAGCTGATCAAGTACATTTTTTAGTTCATTTGGGCACCAGGTACCCAAGGGAGAATGGGGTGGGGCGCCCCACTGGAAAGGTAAGAGGGATAAAGCACAAAACAGGAGTCCCTGGAGTTGAAGGAAATTTTTGTCTATTTCAAAATTTACTTTAAGGCTAGACTGTGTGGTCAGGGAAGGGAAGGTTTTAGTCTGGGAGAGGAAGGTTGAAGGCAGATGTATATGCTTTCTCCTGTGTCTTTCAGTGGACTCTCTGCATGTATTGCCTCTAGATCCAGTAGATTCAAATGCTTGGATGAGCTACTAAGTAGAAATAAAAATGATAATTCTCTTCTATTTCCTCTTTTTCTATGCAGTCATAATAGGTGGATTTTCATTAAACATGGGAAGATAAAAAATGGGAAATGCACTTTCCCTGAACTCTCTCAATGTTCTATAAAATGTTCAATTAACTGTACTTGCCAGTGTCCATGTTTCTTTCCATACTCTCTACATTGCACAAGCTCTCTCTAGTGTCTAAGTTAACATTAAAAAAAGAGAGTCAGTTTATTATTTTTTACTGAACTCAGAATAGCTGGGTGAATAAGTACTGCTATGAATCATTTCGTTTGCTTCATGACCTGTTGTTTAAACCTTTGAGGAACCATAACACAGTAGGAACTAAAACTATCCGAAAAGTCAGCAAGTAGATAATAGGAATAAAACTTGGTTTTCCCCATGCCTTTGTGCACCATATCACCATATCCAGCCACTACCTTTACTCTGGGCTATCAAACCATGTGACAGCCAAGCAAGTAATCCCTTTTCACACATCACATAGAGAATTAATAAGAATAAAGATTACAAAGGAGAGTAAAGAGCTGGTTAAGAATCTGAGGCATTACACATAGAGAAATTTCGGTATGAATCCCATATCTGTAATGTAATAGCTGTGTGACCTGGACAAGTTATTTACTCTTTCTGAGCATTAGTCTCCTCATTTGTAAAATGGAGATAGTAATACTTAGCTCACAGGTTATTGCAAGGATTGAGATACTGAATGGAAAACATCAAGAATAGTAAGTGATGCAGGGGAGAGCTTAATAGCTCAATAATGCTATTATCAATGGAAATGAAGCAAGAGCCTTTTCTGTCATTGTTATAATCAAGGGACTGTTTTGCCACAGGAGAACAAAAGTTGAACAGTGATTTCTCTTTTTATCTCAGAAAATGTGAATCTAACTCTGTCAGTTCCTATTAAGGAAGGGTGTGTGTGTGTTTGTGTGTGACTGTTGTTTGTGTGTTTGTGTGTGAGAGAGACAGAGAGAGACAGAGAGCATACTGGCACAGTGGGTGGTGATGTTCCTTCTTGGGTGTGTTTATATCGATTGCTTTAAAACATTATTTAGTGGCAACCTAGGGGAAAGAGCAATTGACCTGGAATAAGAAAACTTAGGTTGATGTCTCAGCACTGCCAAATATTGATTGTGTTAAATACTTGATTCATGTAGGTGCCCAAAAAATGTTTATTAGGTTTAAAGACAAATGAGTTGTTAGTCGCTGTATATTGGAGGTGGATATAATTTTAAAAAGCAAACTTGGGTCGAGTAGCTTTCCACGTCTGTGGAACAGATCGAACCTGCTAGAAATGTCACATCCTCCAAAATGTTTTCTTGGCTGACCTGGAGCCACTAACAGGGATTTCATTATTACTAATTTATGTCAATGATTTTCAAACTTTTTGGTCTCAGGACACTTTCACACTTTTAAAAATGACTGGGGACCCCAGAGAGCTCTGGTTTATGTGAGTTATATCTATTGATATTGCTGTATTAAAATTTAAAAGAAAAAAATTTTAAATATTATAATAAGACCATTACATGTTAACATAATGCTATCATGAAAAGAACTACATTTTCCAAGACTAAAATAATAATAATAATAATAATAATGAGAACAGTGGCATCCCCACCCCACCCCCATTTTTGTAAATCTGATTAATGTCTGGCTTCATAGAAGACAGCTAGATTCTCTTATCTGTTTCTGCATTCAGTCTGTTGAGATAACACCTATCAGGTAGCTTCTGGAAAACTCTATTATACAATTGTAAAATAATGAGAGTGAAACAAGCAATGAATATCTTGGATTTGTTATGAAATAAGTTTTGACCTCATAGGTCTCCTGAAAAGATCTCAGGGACTCTCATGGGTTCCTAGCTGACACTTTGAGAGCCACTGATATTGGTTAATCGTTGTTTCTTTCAGCTGTCTTCTTTTAAATTGAAAGACTCTTGGAAAGGATACTACACTTACTTAAATTCTTAAGTTCTGAGTGAGAGAGAGGGAAAGAATGAGAATAATGTAGACTTGAAGGGAATACAGACTTGAAAAATATCAGAAATGGGGTCAATGAATCCTAATATCAATTACATTTTGCAGTTTGTACATTGGCTCTATCACTGAATAGTGGCTTAAATTTGGACAAGCTACTTAATCTTAAGTCTCAGTTTCTCCATCTATAAAAATAGGAATAATAATATTTAATTTATGGTGTTGTGGTGATTAAATTGGGTAATATTTGTAAAACACTCAGCTTAATGTGTGACACATAGTAAGTGGCCCATTATTAAGCCATTATTTTTATTGTTATTTTATTCAAGATTTGACCCGCTTATAAACACATGTAAATGATCTTCTCAGGGTTACACTTTTGTGCAGAAAGAAATATCTTCCTGCAGAAGATTTCCATATTTAGAATAATGTCCTTAAGTTAGAATCTTATTGGAATTACTGGCTCAATAAATATTTTTAAAGCTTTGAATTTATGTGAAGAAATTACTTTCCAAAGTGCTATATCATTATCACTCCTATCAGGAATGTAGTGTTTGATAATTTTATGTAGATTCTGGGCCCTGGGATATAGCAGTAAGCAAAATAGACGAGCTCATCCTTATCTGTAGCGGGTAATATAATTTGTTTACATTTTTACAAATTTCATAGGTAAGAAATGAAATGTCTACTGAGTACAAAGCATCAACATAAGCATAGGTGTGGTGTTTGGTATATATGAAATTTTTCTAATGTCTCAACTAGCGTTTAATAAAAGTACATTTATTATATTTTCCTGCACTAACCCCTAGGACTAATGATTTTGTTTTGTTTTGGCTTGCAGACTTTTAAAAGCTTTTAGAGCATACTTTATCAACATATTTGTTTTCCAGACAAGAGCTGACCCTTGGGCAACATATTCGAAGGGGTCTAATTTTATCCTATTTTAAAATCTTGGTAGAGCTAAAGCAAGAATGAGGGCAGTGTAGGAGATAGAGTGCAGGCAGACTGGGGTTGAGATTCCAGGATAGACCTCAGGAGACAGGTCTCAACTAGGACGGTGGGAGTAGGAGCATGGAAGAGAGCTTCAGATGGTGTTATAGGCTGAAATGCGTCCCTTCTCAAATTCACATGTTGAAGTCCTAAACCCTAGTGTCTCAGAATGTGACTGTATTTGGAGATAGGGTGTTTAAAGAGGTAACTAAAATTAAATGAGGTTGGTAGGGTGGGCCCTAATCCATTATGACCATGACCCATGTCTTTATAAGAAGAGATTAGGACACAGACAGACACAGAGGGAAGACTGTGAAGACACCGGAAGAAGACGGCCGTCTACAGGAATGTAGTTAAGTCCCTTACAGGGGGGAAAGTCAGAGAAGAGTTTTTGCCTGCTCCCTCTGTGCTGAGCCCTGGAGGAATAGCCACTGTGGCCAAGAGCTTGCTTGCTTGCTCATTAGCAAGTATTTCTTCGTTTGCTATTGTCTCGTGAGACTCCTGAATGCTGAGCCCTCTTAGCTATTAGAGCTAAGTGATCTGGGGGCTTGTTCCTCAGGCAGCAGCTTTAATAGTTAGGGCCCTAGATGTTTGAACAAGCTACTTCCAGGGGGATGCTGGTGACTTGGTTTTATTGTTGGCATCAGCTGAGGGAAGAAGGCAGGGGAAGTCCCCACTGGCTCCTCCAGGCTCAGGGGAGATTGTAGTCAGCCCTGATGCATGCTAATTAGAAGTCAGACCTTCAGGCAGCAGCTTGTAAAGTATGCAGTCAAACCTCTTCCAGGGAGAAACGGGAAGATGTGGACTTTTGCCTGCTCCCTCTGCGCTGAGCCCTGTAGGGATAGCTGCAGCCCTGCTTGCAGGCCCATTAAGGACTGCATCTTTGTTTGCTGTAGTCCTGTGGGACTTGTGAGCACAAGTCTCACTGGCTTTCCGAGCTAGGTGCTTAGGGGTCCATCCCTCAGGTGGGGCAGTTGACACCGAGGCACTAGATGTGTGGTCCAAACTCTCTCCTCTGGGAGAAGCTGGGAGTTGAGGGTTCCATCCAGATTGTATGGGGTTGTCCCCAGGGGTGGGGTGATGGCTAGAGATGATCTCAGCCTTTCCTAACCATTTTGATATACATATTTTCTTTTTTGCCTGGTGAGTAGGAGTCCCTCAGCTAATTTCTGGTTTCTCTCAGAGGGAATTGTACATTTCCTGCGTGCATGGGAAGAGGGACATTCAGGATGTTCTTATGTTGCAATCTTGGTCCAGAGTCCAGTTAGTGTTCTTTTGAGTGAACTCTGACCTGGGTTTGTGGTTGGCCGACTGGGTGGATAATAATACTGTCAAATGTATAACTAGTAGGGCCCCTCTTTGAACCTGTAGTTGTTAGCATAAAGTGTGAACTTAATCCATTCTTTCCATAAGAATGTTTCATTAACTAGTTGTTTATAACACTTGCTCATTCTCACAAGCATCAAAAATTTTACTTGGTCCTTTATTTTACAAATGACCTTTAATTTGCCTATTAAAAAGTTTAAATTAACAACCAAAAGGTCTTCTTACAAGGTAACTTTTGCCCTTGTTAGCTTTTTTCTGCTAAAGTTTTTTTTTCCAAGTGTTGCAAGCTGATTTGGAATAAATTTAAACTTCCTTAATTGAGTTAGGTTTTATTAAAGTTATAGAACTATGGAAAATTAAGTCATGAACAATAAACTACATGAGATTTTAGTGGAAAAAAAATCAATGCATGCAAACTTGATTGTTGTTTTTCCTACAGATACTAAATTAGACACTGCAAATGCTGCATTGTGTATACTAAATTTGGAGCTTCTCTTTTAGCTAGTCTAATTAGCAGAGAGACCATAAACAAAATTAACTTAGGTGTTGGTTTCAATGTAACAACTTTTTTTCTTGCTTTTCTGACTTTCTGAACACTGATACCAGATTCTTAAGATTTTATTTTTTTAAGGAGACTGTTATTCATATTATTAGTTTCTTTTCTTTGTCAAATCAAGTTAAGTAGAAAAAAAAACACTTAATGGTGATTTGGAATTAAGCAAAGAGATAAATGGCAAATAGTACTTTTCTGATAAAAAAAGTCTTTAAGAAAGATATTTTTCTGAAATATTTGATCATTTTATACTGTTTACTCATCAGTGTATTTGTTCATGACTAAGAACTTCTTTCTTTTTGAGCTATTTTAGAAATTAAGATGGTAGAGTATCTTTATTTTTATAGGAATCACTGGAAAATGTGTAGGACATTTATTCAGAAAGGAGCATAAATCCTTTTAATAAGTAGACGTTCTCTTCTTTCTTTATTTCATGGTCTGCAAATCAAGTATGCAAGATATTGATGGTGCTCAGGGCAAGCGGCCCCAGGAAGCACCACTCTGGTATGCGGATTATTTCGAGCTGAAGACAATAAGGACTCAGAGAGCTCAGGAAAAATATTTGAGTTTCCCCTCCCAAACTGCCTAAAGAATTTAAAACCAAAAAAAATCTGTTTTAGGAAGGGGTTATTATCATGACTGCTATAAAAGATAATTTAGGATAGAGGTTACAATAGAAAAGGCACCAACAAGCCCATCTTATCGGGAGTCCTGTCTCTGGCCACATTCTTTAGATGGCCCTGCAAGGAGTTGCCAGACAGACATTTACATTTATAAGGGAAATCTCCATTTGTAAAGGTATCTCCCTCTCTGTTTGGAGAAGAGAGGGGGATGAGCTCATTTCTAGTGACTTATCAATGTGGAAGGTGATGACTTAAATCTGTATAATAAACCTTACTCTTGTTTACTGTGCTTTAATGGTAATCTCCTGTAATTGACTCCCCCACCCCCAAAATCCTCCTTTGTCATTGGCTGAAAATGATATTTAAGACGAGAATTTCTGCTATTGTGTTGAGAAACGCAGTGTCCCTGCTTTCTCCCATGTATACATGTTATTAAACTTGGTATTATTTTCTCCTGCTAACCTGTCTTGTTGATTATTTGGCCAGCCAGAAGAACCTTAAGGGAAAGGGCAGAGGGAGATTCTCCCTCTTCCCCGACAGTTTTGGCGAGCCAGCCAGGAGAAGCACTGGCTGGTAAGTTGCCTTCTCTGGTTGGAAGACCTGCCTTCTCCCTGGACTACTGCAGATGATGAGATACGGGAACGCCTGACGAAAGCCGGCAAAAGGTAAGACTTCTTACCACGTCAGCCTCCCGGAATCTCTATCTGCGGAGCCCGGCGGAAGGAAATGGTGAGAATTTTTTTCTCTTTCTAAATTTAGATTGGCAGGAGAAAATATTTGGGAAACTAGTTTCTTGGGCTTTTAGTGACTCTTGGTTTAAATTTGGTAGAGTACTCTTGGTTTTGATCTTGATTCCTTTTCCTCCCAGAGTAGTCTCTGTCTTGTTCTGTGTCCTGAGAAAACTTGGCTTTGTGACCAGTGAGAATCTTCTCTTGGTCTCCACCATACGGAAGGTGCATTTACCGGGGTGCACCTTGGTGGCCAGTCGAGTAGACTGGGGTTCCGAACTGTCTCTTTGTCTGGCTGTGCCAAGTTCTCAGGGGAGTTTGTCATAAAGGGCCCAGTCCATAAGGGCTTTTGTCGTCTTAACCTTCGTTGCTTGTTAGTGCTGGAAAAATCCCATTCCAGTATCGCCCGCCCGGTGTCACAGATTAGCGGGTCTGTGACGGAGGCGTCCCACACTATTGTGGGAGACCGGAGACACCCTTTTATCCTTACCGTCTGTGCAACGAAGGTCTTTACTGTCTCTGAATATCTTTGGGAGTGAATTCTGTGGATCATGGGGGCTACATCATCTGTGCCCTCACCAGGGATGCCTCTTTGCGTCCATGGTAAATTTATTCTAAGCGTGGAAAGTTACCTCCGGGTCTTTCCTTAAAAAGGCTTATTGGTTCGAGTCACTATTGGAATAAATATACAAGTAAAGATCCTACTCGTCAATGGCCAGACGACGGATCCTTTGAATTGGAAAAACTTCTAAATTGGGGAAAAAAATTTTTTTTGAGAGCTCTCACATAATTGCTTAATTGGTACCTAAGAATTAAGGCCAGAAAAAGGAAGGGAAAAATTTGACTAGTCTTAAGACCTTGACTCAGGTTACAATTGAATTGAGAACATGTAAAAGTGTAAGTGTTGATAAGATTATAAAGGTTGAAATGTTTGAGCTAATTTTATACAAAGAGGTTACATCAACTTTGCCTGAATATGTTTTAAAATGTCTGACTGGGAATGCTTCTCTTGTCCAAAGTTAGAAGACCAAGACCTATTGATAAAAATCTTAATGATAATTATGTTTAAAGGTATAAGAGGTGACGAAATTTACATGAAATTTTGTAAGAAAAAAAACTGATGTTATTTCTATTACAGAACTGGTTAACAAAAATAGTAATTTAAATGATGGCTAATTTTATCTGAAGTCTTATGAAGTCTTGTAGGCAATCTAAATAATTATTGGGAATAAATAACTAAATAGTTGTGAAAAAGATGAATGTTGGATGAACTTTAAACAATAATTATGTGTTATGGTGGTTACAGCTTCCAAACTCTTTTTGGTGACTTAAAACTTGAGAGTTTTGCTAAGTTTTATGATAAAAATTCTCTGAGTATCATCATTTCCAAATAAGATAAAATATTAGACATTGATTGCTAAACTTACGTTTATCTACTTTTGGCTTTTCATCACAGGAAAACTAAAAGGTGTTTTGGGTCTATTGGTAAACATATGTTTTATTAAAAGATTGTACTATAAAGTAACATATTTCTAGAAGTTATAAAGTGTTTATAAATTTTCCAAGCCACAAGATACTAATGTAAAAGAAAGTTTACAATTGTTTACTTAGTTTTTACTTACAAATTAAGGTTTCGAAGGGTTAAAATTTCTAATTAATATATGTGATTGAAGCTACTAAAAATTAAGAAAAATGTGTCTGTATACAAGGAAAATAAGATGTATAAAGGTACAAAAAATGAAAATATTTTGTTTGGTTAAGAAAGATAAATTTGTCCTCAAGTACTAGGAGGGAAAAGAAAGACATGGGACAAATTCTGAATGTAAGAGGAAAGTTATAAAAGATTTGTGGAAGAAGAATTCTGGAAAAGGAGTTTTATGCATGATCAAGTTGGCTAAGATTGAAATGAATTTAATTAAGTAAATGAGTTTTAATAGCAAAAATAAGCTGGTGCAAAATTAAAATTTGGTCTTCTGTCTCTTAAAAAGATAATTTGCTTAAACTTGATAAAGAGGTTACAAAAGATTTTTCTTTACCTTTGAGTAAGTCTACCTAAAAGACAGAAAAAAAAAAAAAAACTGTTAAAATAATTTCCTACGTTCAAAAGACTGAGGTCTCTCTATTAAGGCTTTTGGACTGTTAATGCTCTGTTTGCTTTGATTGTTTATAGTTTTGACAAGCTCCACCAAAATTCATATCTTAAATAAAGTCTTTTTTTTACTTTTTTCTTTGAGAATTTTCAAAGGGCCCTGGAACTTCTCAAAGAAATTTGCTCTCTTCCTATAAGGGGAAAGATACTAAACTTATTAGGCTTATTCAATATGTTCAATTACATAGAAAGCATTGTCAGACAAGTGATGATAAGCCTGCTTAGGTGCTATTATGTGGGCAAATGTTATTGACATAGGTGTTTTAAAATTATATAACATTACTGAAATTCTGATCTGTCCTGGTTATCAGTCATAATTCTGGTTATTATTATTTTAAAGTGTTGTATGTCACAAAATTAACCAAATTTCCTTGTCAATTGCCATTTTGAGGTCTTGTTGTTTACAGACTTATTTCTTTGCTCTAATGCTTTTGCAAAATGTTTCGACTTCAAAAAAATTCATAGAAAAGACTCTGACATTTACACTGGAACTGTACAGGTTTCTGACAAACTTTCTGATCATAAAACTGAACTGGGTAAAAACTTATAGAAATCTGATGGAGAGACTGATAACTTCATAAAGCTGCTAACAAAATGATTGGGATCAAGAATAGATTACACAGGATTGAACCAACTGATAAGGATGATTATAATTTTTATGATTTTTCATTTGAAGTATTGCTGAATTTTTAATGTTTTGTTTTTTCAGATTTAAGGAAAACTTTTTCTCTTTTCTCCTGAGCTAGCTATGACATAACAATTTGATAAATGATACTTTTGTAAGCAAAATTGAAATATTTATCTTTTTCTCTCTACCTGATCCCTCCAGGATTTAGAAACTCTTAGTAAGTAAATATTGTTGTTTTCATGGCAATATAGTTATTTGCATAAGTTCAATAAAAATCTGTTCTCCTTATAACAGGACACAATTGGAAACACTGGTTATATTACCAAGGTTGTGACTGGAACATCATATTTACAATATAACCATACAGCTTTTGAAAAATAAAGATTAGACTTTATAAAATAAAGCCACGTGGAAATATTGGCCTGGTACCTTATGTTCCAAGCAGCACTTACCAGGATAAGAAAAAAATGTCACTTATCTGACAGGTACAAGGAACCTTAAAATATTTTGGGGAAACCTCGGAATAGAGGGATTCACCCAAATCTGTAGATATTACAGGCAAAGTCTGATGACAAAATCCTTGGCTTGGCTTTCCCGGCCTCGAGAGACCTTTAAAGTTCAATGTGAGATTCCTTATAAAAAGTTCCAGCAAAGCAGATTTAAAAGAGCCTATGTGATCAACTGCTATTCTTGCTGTACTTATGTAAATAATTGAGCCAACTCTATTGGAACTAGACTTATTTTGCAAACTAGTTTTAATTTTGCTATCTTAATAAAAATGAGGGTGATTTTAGAAAAAAAATTATATTTCAGTAAAAACTATTTCAGTATAAGTTTGCAGATATTAGATCCTAGTTTTGTTGTCTTTTGAGGTTTTTGTTTTATATCTGTTGACTGGACTGGATCCTGATTTCTTCTAGTCTCCTGAAATATCTGGCTACAGATGTCCAAACTAACGTTTTTGATTGTTTCCATCATTTTCATTTGAAATCACTGAAAACTGAACCTGCCCTTTTTTCCTGAAGCCTTACAAACTGAAGCTGATGAACTTGATATAAACTTAAGGGATGACCTGACGACACCATCAGAGACATTTTAAACTGCAAAAGATACTTTGACGCTGACATCTAAAATTCTTCTTCACTGGCTGTCCTCTGAACTCAAAAACTGGTTTACAATTTGCTCTAACCATTAATCTTGTTTTTCTTTCGTTTACACAAATACGCTTCTGGAGTCTGCCATGCTGTTGGCACAATTTAGAAATCCCGTGGTTTCTTAACTTCTACAAGAACTCCTATTGCTAATAGACACTTAACTGCAGCCTTATTACAAGCTATTCACCTTCCTTCAAAAATTGCCATTGTTCATTGTTCAGCCCGTACTAAGGAGACTGATGTCATATCTTTAGGGAATGACAGGGCTGACAGAGCTGCTAAACATGCAGCTCACTATGGATCCCCTTATCCGTTTTCCACCCAACTTTTAAACCTGCCTTTATCCCTGACTGATGTTATTAACTATCAGGCAAATGCCCCACAATCTGAAAAAGACAATTGGATACAAAAGGGTGCCAAACAATTATCAGATGGATTATACATTGGACCAAATAGACTTCCAGTAGCTCCTTTTCTTTTGACTTTTTGGCTTGCACTTATCTCCCACCAAGTGGGACATATGTGCAAACGGGGGATAGTTAAGGAACTGAAAGACAATTGGTTTTGCCCTGGCATCCATAAAGTTTCTGACCAAATCCCCTCCCAGTGCACAACTTGCAAATCTTACCAAGTCTCTGGGAGAAATCAGTGTGATCCAGGAAGTCCTCCCAGGCCCACGCTGCCTTTTGTGGCACTCCAAATGGATTTTATAGACTTCCCTTCAGCTTTAGGTTACTCTCACTGTTTGGTTATTGTCTGCATGTTTAGTGGATGGACTGAATGCTATCCGACCAGACATGCAGATGCCACAACAGTGGTAAAGAAATTAATAACTGAAGTTATTCCTCGTTTTGGCATTCCTTTATGGATTGAATCAGACCAAGGAACTCATTTTACAGCAGAGATAAACCACTTGCTTGCAAAAACTCTGGGGTATTCATTAAAATTTCATACCCCATATCACCCTCAGTCATCAGGGCAAGTAGAACGTAAAAATCTAGATATAAAAAGAACTCTAGGAAAAATCTGTCAAGAAACTGGACTTAAATGGCCAGAAGCTCTGCCCTTGGCCCTTATGAAGATTCAAAATACTCCAAATAGAAGGCATGGATTGACTCCTTTTGAAATAGTTTTTGGACGTCCAATGCCTACTGGTGTCTCTAAACCTTCAATTCCTGGATTAAATGAATATTATGGGAACTTAAGTGAACAATTTGATGCTATGACTTGTTATATACAAAAATTAACTAGTATACTTGAAGCATATCGTCAACAGGTAAAAGAGGCATGGCCACCACCTTCTGACAAGCCTTGCCATCCCTTTCGACCAGGAGACCGGGTGTACCTCAAGGTCTTTAGAAGAAAACACGCACTGTCACCTCGCTGGGAAGGACCTTATGAAGTCTTACTGACGACCTGCACTGCCATCAAAATAAAGGAAAAATCTTCCTGGATCCATGCGAGCCACGCCAAAATAGACCCAGAACATCGCTCTCAAGACAACTGGGAGATAATCCCCACAGGAGACCTTAAACTAAGGATTTCGAGGGCCAAAACCCAGGCCCCAGAAGCAGCCGACGTCACGAAGTAGACAGCTTTTCCCAAGATCACGGATCAAGAAAACCTACTTTGACCCATTTCCTCCCCCTTGCTTCAAAACTCCCTATATATATACACACTCACACACACAAACTATTAGTGGATATATATATATATATATTTTTAATCATTTATTAGAAAGCTGACTGGAGAGTGCTGGTCTCTATCTGTCCCTCTTCCCCTCTCTAAGTCTCCGCTATGGGCTCTTTTCCGATCTGTGTCTTGCTTTTACTAACCCTCTCCTTTTCAACAGGTCGGGCACAGACCAAACACCCCCTTATGCCAGTTTACCAAGCCCTAGCCACGCTAACTAATCAATCTGACTGTTGGTTATGTCAACAGCTAGATAGTGCAAAAGAACCTGAACTAGTCTTTGTTCCTGCTGATATGAACACCTGGTGGACTAAGTACGGAAAATGGACGAGTAACAGAGTATGGTATCCGCAAGAAGGGAAACTTCACTCTGCTTCTTCTCCTGGTGAGTCACTTGGGCCCCAGAAAGATTACTTAGAAGGTCAAGGACTGTCCCTTGCCCAAGCACAAACAATAAGTGAAAGTTTTTCCCTCTGCATTGAAAGTAAACATGGCACTGGACCTTTCCTGGGTGATATACCGAGACAATATTGCCGTCAAACTCTGTGGTTTGATTCCGCAGGTGGCATCTTCAGAACTCTCAAGGGAATTGTAAGTGACTCTATCACTACTCCCTCTGGCACAAACATTTGCCAAATCACCAAGTGCTCTGGATGGCTTACGAGCCACCCGTGTGCAACTTGGGGTATAGCAGCTATCCGCATGGTTAAGCTGCCCAATGCCACAGACTATATATGGGTGGATCAAAAATCTGGACTCAGCTGGTCAGGTGACAAGACCAGGCTTTATAGCTGTCAGAATCAGACTGCAGGCCTCCTGTACCAGCTATTCCGCAATCTGTTCTGTTCTCGCAGACTGACTGGAGTTCATGGGAAATGGAGATGTTTAGGTAGTAACAGTGCAAGTGGCACAGATCATGAAATAGTCCAGATCCTGGGAACTACAGACTCAATTCTAACCTTGTCTTTAAACTACACTGGTCTTTTCATTTTATGCGGCAACAAAGTGTATAAAGGATTCCCACCTAATTGGTCAGGACGATGCGGACTTGGATACCTGGCTCCTTCTGTCACCAAACACTCCACCTTAAATGCTAGCCAAATTACAAACTTGGGTTCGTTTGTTCATAAGATTGTGCCACATAAACGTGCCAGTCGAGAAATCGTGGAAAATCCACTTGTGTATCACAACTCCAAGTTCTTTTCAGCCTTGAGAGTCCTATTCCCCGGCTTTGGAGATTATGAGTTGGAGAAAGCAATATTAAATCTCTCTATGGTAATGGAACAAGAGTTCAACACCACCATGCAAACCTTAAACATACTCCAGTCAGAGATTAACAGCCTAGCATCTGTGGTGCTCCAAAATCGGCGTGCTCTGAACGTACTCACTGCCCAGCAAGGAGGAGCATGCGCAATCATTGGAGAAAAATGTTGTTTTTATGTGAATCAAACAGGTCAAGTAATATCTAACTTAAATCTATTAAAAGAGAAGATTGACATTTTTCATCAGATAAACGAAGCTCACACATTTTATTGGACTGACTTGTTTCCAGGATTGGGGGACTGGTTTAATGGAGTATGGGGAAATGTGCTCCGATTTGTTCTTTTCTGCTTGTTCATCCTCATTCTAATCTATGTTCTTTTCTCTCTTTGCAGACTTCTTATCACCCGGGTACTAACACGATTTCTCTCTCCACAGTCACCAGCTCAGCTTTTAATATGTGAAACTTCTAGGGAAGTTTCAGAGGAGGGAACTGATGGTGCTCAGGGCAAGCGGCCCCAGGAAGCACCACTCTGGTATGCGGATTATTTCGAGCTGAAGACAATAAGGACTCAGAGAGCTCAGGAAAAATATTTGAGTTTCCCCTCCCAAACTGCCTAAAGAATTTAAAACCAAAAAAAATCTGTTTTAGGAAGGGGTTATTATCATGACTGCTATAAAAGATAATTTAGGATAGAGGTTACAATAGAAAAGGCACCAACAAGCCCATCTTATCGGGAGTCCTGTCTCTGGCCACATTCTTTAGATGGCCCTGCAAGGAGTTGCCAGACAGACATTTACATTTATAAGGGAAATCTCCATTTGTAAAGGTATCTCCCTCTCTGTTTGGAGAAGAGAGGGGGATGAGCTCATTTCTAGTGACTTATCAATGTGGAAGGTGATGACTTAAATCTGTATAATAAACCTTACTCTTGTTTACTGTGCTTTAATGGTAATCTCCTGTAATTGACTCCCCCACCCCCAAAATCCTCCTTTGTCATTGGCTGAAAATGATATTTAAGACGAGAATTTCTGCTATTGTGTTGAGAAACGCAGTGTCCCTGCTTTCTCCCATGTATACATGTTATTAAACTTGGTATTATTTTCTCCTGCTAACCTGTCTTGTTGATTATTTGGCCAGCCAGAAGAACCTTAAGGGAAAGGGCAGAGGGAGATTCTCCCTCTTCCCCGACAATATGATGTGTGTAAAGGATAACAGAAATTTAGAGAATATAATCCTAAGAATATGTAATATTAGAAATGTCAACTATGTAACTAAAAATTCACATAAACTCATGATTTACTTATATTTCTGTTAGATGCATTTTATGTCTAAATATATCTTAATTTCAACTCTTTACCTCTTTCTCTTTCTCCCTTCCTCCCTCCATCACCTTAGCCCACAGGTTTGTTTCACCTTACCATTTCAGGTGCACCATTCATGCTGCAGTCTATGTGACTGGATCCCACTGGAGTTATGCTGGACTCACCTCTGTGACCTCACACAGCGCTCCCATGAATCCAAGATACGGCCACTTCTTTCTTAATTTCTACAATAGCTCTACAACTAGCCTCTATGATTTCTCTCTACTTGATTTTCTACTTTGAGCCCAAGTAATCAAAACGAAAATTTAAGTTATAGAATGGCACTTGCTTCATGTGAGGTGCTTTTAAACAGTGAAGCACTCCTTGGGGAGTATGTCCATAGGATACATTCAGGTGTGCTTATTAATCACACCACCGGCCCAGTTCCTTCATCTATTTTTCTGGAGTATTTAAAACTCTTATAGAGTGATCTTTTAGTATCCAAAAAAATGTATGGGAACTTAATCTTCGCTGGTTAGTGGGATAGGTATCAAGAATTTTTGTGGATCTTTGCTTCTTCATCTGCAAAATGCAGGTTGTAGGACTAAATCAGTGGTTTTCAAACTCAGAATAGCATGGGATAGTTGTTAAAAATATAGATTCTAGGTCTCCACTCCAAGCCTTTGAAATATGAATATCGGTGACTCGGACTTGAGACTGTATTTCTAAAATGCTTCCCTGGTGTTTCTGATTTGGAAACCATTGGAACAGGGATTATGATACTTGGACACATTCCAACTGCCCATGACGATTTTTTCTTTTTCATTTATAGTTGAATTTTTTTTGTAATATCTTTCCCCTTCTTCCTCTCTTCCTTTTCCTCTCCCCTCCTCCTCATTATTTTGCATTTGGCTTGCTATTCATTCTGTTTGCTAATTTATTTTGAGCCGTGAATGCAGTGTTATTGTGCTGATGGCGTGTGTTGTGTCTAAAGCTGTTTTACCATATTTCGGCTTCCCACATTCAAAATGCCATTGCTATATTGAGTTACTATCTATTAATTTATGAGCTTAAGTTATTGAATATATCTACTTTGATCTCAGTTATTATTATTCATTGACTGTGGATGACTTTTCCTTAATGAGGATTAAATGGATTTCCTGAACAGACATAGAAAAGAAAATACTAAAATGATAACAAGAATAAAACTATTGTAGTTTGGCTAACTCTGATGATAGGAAGTATTGTGATAGATAAAACATTAGATATCAGAACTACCTCTGAGTTTTACATGTTTTAAGGGGACTATAGGATGAAAAGAAAAGAAGGCTCTGTTGCTGAAAGGTAATTGAGGTCATTGATTCAGTCAACAATTATTTATGGGGCACTCATTCTACATCAGGCTGTTCTGATGACACAGGGGTGAACAAAAGAGGCCAGGTCCTTGCTCATCTGGATTAGACTCATGCTGATGGGGAAACAGAGAGACAATCAAGACTCAGTCAGTAATAAGTACATACTAATATTAAAATAGATGGTGGTAAGTGTTACAAAGAAAAATTTAATGGGATGATGTGATAAAAAGTGTTTGTGTGGTCACTTTGAATTGGGAGGCTAGGAAAGGCCTCTTTGAAAAAGTAACATTGAAGCATGGAATTGATTGATCAGAAGGCAACTATACAAAGATCAGGTAGAAGAACATGCTGAGAGGAGGGGGCAGTTTATTGCAAACACCCTAAATCTACAGATGAGCTTGTTGCATGTGAGGAGCCAAAAAAAGGTCAGCGTGTCAGGAGAGAAGTAGATAATAGGTGAGAAAATTGAGAAGTGACACAAGTGGGGATAAATCTTGTAGTAATAAGAATTACATATGAGCCAAAATAAGAAGTTGTAAGTAGGAAGTGGCAATATTTTATTTAATTTATATTTTTTGACTGTCATGTGAAGAATGTACTAGAAGGGGCCATAAGTAAACTCAGGAAGCCCAGTCACAGGTCTCTTGCATTGGCCAAGCAAAGATATGGTTATGCCTTGGACTAGAGTGATGGTAGTAAGGACAGAGCAAAGTGCAAGGATTTGAAATACGATTTCAAGGTAGAGTAGACAAGACTTGCTCATAGATTGATAAAGGTATTGAGGGAAAGAGAAGCATAAAAAACTTATGTCTTGAGCAACTGGGGGAATGGTGGTGCTATTTACTCATCTAATACGTAGATGACTGGAGTAGCCTATCACCTACCCATTCTTCCTTTATAACTCTCTCAGGCATTTTGGATCCCACAATATGTCTTATGTAATAAAAAGAATTGATATTGAGACATCTAAGCTCTGCCTTTTGCCAGCTTTGGGCAGTGAGAAATTTACTTAGATTTTGTGAACACAAATTTCTCATTTGTGATCAAAACTTTAGATGAGATTTATACTGAACCTCTTAAGCTCAGATCAATGTGCACAGTAAGCGAGTCACTGAGACACTTGGTGCTTGGAGGTAGAGAAAGGTTTATTTGAATTGGCCAAAATGAGAAGGCGGGAGAATAGGCTTTCTCAGAGCTGCCTTAACAAAGGAAGAAAGCAGGGGGTCTTCATAGGGCTAAGGGGTTTGGGAGGTGGAGTTTTGGGGAAACAAAGGGGAAATCTGTGTTTCTTTCACTTTAGATAAGACCTTGGGCAACAAGACTTCTTGGCGGCAGTGGCAGTGGTGGGGGTGGGGGGTGCAGGGGGGGAGGGGGGCTGGTTATCTGGTAGTTGTAACTTCCTTAAAGGCATTCTTTTTCTCCTGCAAAACAAGCTCATAAATCCTTGTGAACCTTGAGTGACCCCTTTGGTTAGACAAGTAAACAACAAGTTAATAAGCTATAATTATGCATGTTCTGTGAAGCAAGCATTTGGACACAACATATACATCTAATGGGAACTAAGTTAGTTTATTCTTTTCATCTGTGTCTGTGTTGGGAGCAAAGTTGGAGGGTAACCATGCTCGTATGGAATATTTACAGTAACACTCAGGTACCCAGCTTCAAGATCATGAATGTGCGTAACAGAGGACCTGTACATAAAAAGGGCACCATTCTTTACATAAATTCAAACTTTCCCCAGCTGTATTCTATTCTCTTACTACAGAACATGATTCTTATGATTTAGATGCCGCTAGTCAAGGTTGTCACTCATGCTCATTTTAGTAGTTTTTATCTGAAATGGTGGAGGATTCTGAAGATTTTTGTTGCATCTGTTTGAAGATAAGTATATCTGAAACTGTAGCTACCATTTGAATTTACTTCTTAAGAACAAGTGTTTCTATATTTATCGACTCACAACATGACCATATTGGAAAACTATTTGTTCTTCTGACCTTGCAAAGTTGTATGTCTTCTTTTATTTTTTTCCAGCTTTATTGAGACGTAGTTGACATGTAACATTGTGTAAGTTTAAGGTGTATAATGCAATGATTAGATACATGTATGTATTGTGAAATATTTACCACAATAAGGTTAGTTAATACATCCTTCCCATCACATAATTACCATAATTGTTGTCATGGTGAGAACATTAAAGCTCTACTCTCAAAGCAACTTTCAAGTATACAATACAGGTACTGTTAATTATAGTCATCATGCTGTACATTAGATCCCTGGAACTTATTCATCTTATAACTGAAAGTTTGTATCCTTTGACCAACTTCTCCCCATTTCCCACACTCCTCAGCCCCTCACAACCACTATTCTACTGTTTCTATGAGTTCGATGTTTTTAGATTCCGCATACAAGTGAGATCGTACAGTATTTCTCTTTCTCTGTCTGATTTATTTCATTTAGCATAATTCCCTCGAAGTCCATTTATGTTGTCTCAAATGGCAGGATTTCCTTCTTTTTTATGGCTGAACAATATTCCATTGTGTATATATATATATATATATATATATATATATATCACATTTTGAAATCCATTCATCCATTCAAAGACACTTAGGTTGTTTCCATGTCTTGGCTATTGTGAATAATGCTGCGATGAATGTGGGAGTCCAGATATCTCTTTGAGATAGTGATTTCATCATCTTTGGATATATACCTATAAGTAGGATTGCTGGATCATAGGTAGTTCTATTTTGAATTTTTTAAGGAACTTCCATGCTGTTTTCCATAGTGGCTGTACAAATTTACATTCCCACCAACCAGCCAGTGCCCCTGGCTGTCAGTGTGCACAACCCTGGCTGCTGGTTCATTGCAGGCTCGTGGCAGAGGAGGCCGGTGATGACAGCTTGTGCTGGGTTTGTTTTCTTCCGTGGCAAAAGCAGCTGGGTTTGTGTGCAGAGTAGGTTACCGGGAACCCGGATTGCTCCGCTGTGTGGCTGCTACTGGTAGCCCCTGCTTTTCTTCCTTGTTCTGAGCCATCTCTGTATGTCTCAGCTTTGCAGGTCTCCGGGTGGGGTGGAAACAAGGCGGGACCTTCATGCAGTGCCCTGAAAGGCTGAGGAAGCTGGTCGCTCACCCTGCTCTTCCTTCCCCTGCAAAGGGAACTCTTTCTAGCTGGGAAGTTCCGTCTTGCTGCTGAGCCATGCAGCTTGGGAGATGGGATGATACAGGCAAAACGAAGCTGTCTTCCTTCCCTTTCTGGGCAGTTATTCTCAAGCCCTTTGTTCCACTGTGCTGCTGAAATTTCTTAAGTGGACCACAGAGCTCTCTCAAAGCTCTTTTTGTTTGTGGATAGCTGTCTAATTGTTGCTGTTTGTGGGATCTCCTACTTGTCCATCTTGGTGACATCACGAATAAACTCTGTGTGTCTTCTTAATTGACTAAAAGCAAATCATCGCTCCTAGAGGCGAGAGTAGTGTCAGATAGATTCAATGAAAATAAAGCAGCTGGTGAGTTGGGTAAACTGATACAAACTCAGCTGTGACTTACTATCAGAGTTTACATGCATATATTTGAAATTTATGTGAATACAAAACAATAAACAAGAGTAAGAAATATATAAAAAATCTGGATGCTCCAGAAATACAATTCATATTCTGTTTTTCCTTAACAATAAAGAGTAAGCATTTTCCCACTTTTGTGTATACTGTGAGGACCTGATTTTTAATATATGCATGGTATTGCATCATATAGATGAGTTACGTATTATTTAATAAGTTCTCTAATCACACGTAGAACTCTGATTTCACTACCAGTATCATAATTTATGCTATTTAACAAAGGAAGATTGAGAATTTCAGAAACTTATGGACTCTGTTTGTGGATTTACATTACTTTTGGCTGCTAATGTAGAGTTACACTCAGCTATATCCCAGCGGATATACTTTTTTTCGTGGATGGTGAACAAATTGAATTATTTTTAAAAAGACAGACAGTAAATGGTATATTTTAAGAAGTCTGTATAACTTACCTTTAGCTCCTCTTGTATATTTAAATATGTTTTAAAGGAAAAAAAATCGCAGTACCTAATACTTCTAAAGCTGGAATTAAAGTACATTAAGACTTTCTTGAATCTTGTTATCTGTCATTCTAAATCCTCTTGAAGTTAGGTATAAAGAATAATAGATATATATTCAGTCAAGATACTGAAGATTTTTACAGGCTTTTGGATGAGAAGATTTTCAGCTATCAGTGTTTAAGCTTCAACTTGCTGTCTGTTAGTCTTGACAAGGGCAAAATAAGATTCTAATAGTTGTGATTGTGGAGAGAGTGCTTTTTCATTATGTGAGGCAAAGTGTCAATTAAAAGGGTATTGAGATAAAGAAATTGAAACTAGATTAAGTTTATACTTTTTCATGGATGATAAGAAAATCCATTTTCAAGTTACATTTCATTGAGGATATATACTATCAGAGGCAAAGCTGAAATACCTTAAATACTTAACAGACTGCCTTTAGTCTTCAAAAGACTTATTAACTGTCTAATAATCATTTCAAAAGAAGTTTTGTATATATAAAACAAGCATATTTTAAATAAAATGGTATGCTAAGGTCAAACAATGAAGTAACTTTTAAAGAAGCTATAATCAGCAATCTTATTTTCCCCTCTATCTTTCCTAGTAGTTCCCTACCATTTAAATACTGAGCCTTTGCAATCTTTCAATGGGGTTTCTAATCTTATAAGGAAATTTGAAAACTGTATTTGATATATATCCACAAAAATAAATACCGTGTCCATTTCTAGAGTGCCTGTCCATTTTTAGAGGCAAGGCACGGTCAGACTAAACTTAAGCTTTTAGTACAATGTTGAAAATTGAGTGTGCATCTATAAAATGCATGAAGTACCAAGCTAGAGTTTGCTCTCCTGGCTAATCTATGTAAATAAAATTAAGTTTCTCTCTGATGGTTACTGCATATAGCGAAAGTGGTTGGATAGATTTTCTCAAATTTAGAAATCCTGCTAAGGACATAACACGTAGGCTATGCATTAAATAAGAAATTCATGTAGAGAAGACCCAGGAGACCCTCAAAGAGATGCCTCCAGTGGAACTCCAGGCATTGATTTGCACAGAGCTGCTTCTCACACTGCAACTTGATCTAGATTGCTTCCAGGTAAGTAGCACTAGAGATTTATCTACATGTTTGTGATAGTTAATGATTCTTCCTATTTGTTTAGGAAAAAAACATAATATTGAAATTTAGCTACTTCCTTCTGGCCTCTATGGTTTCATAGGAGGAATCTGCTGTCATTAGAATGAGCGTTCTCCTATAAGTAACTCATCATTTCTCTCTGAGTGCTTTCAAAATTTTCTTTTTGTCTTAGACTTCAGAAGTTTAATTATGATGGATTTTGCCAAGAATGCCTTTGGGTTTATCCTGTTTAAGGTTTATGTAGCTTCTTGAATCTGTAGGTTTGTGTCTTTTGCCAAATTTGGGAAGCTTTCAGCTACTATTTATTTGAATACCCTTTCAACCCTACTGTCTTTCTCCTTGATTTCCGAGGCTCCAATGATATGAATGTTGAAACTTTTTGTTATATTCCCACAAGTCTTCTAGTCTCTGTTCATTTTTTTTTCCTGTTTTTTTTTCTCTCTTTTTCATACTGACTAAATTCTATTGATCTTTCCTCAAGTTCACTGATTCAACCCTCTGTCGTCTCCACTATTACTGAGACCATCCAGCAAGTTTATTATTCCTATTATCGTATTTTTAGTTCTGTGATTTTCATTTAGTTAATATTTATTATTTACCTTTCTTTGCTGGGATTTTCTATTTTTTCCATCTGTTTTTTAAGAGAATTTGTAATTGATCGTTAAAGCATTTTTATGATGGCTGCTTTCAAATCCTTGTCAGATAATTCCAATATCTGCTTCATCTTGCTGTTAGCGTCACTTGATTGTCTTTCCTCTTTCAAGTTGTGATTTCTAGATTCTTGACATGATGAGTGATGTTTGATTGTATCCTGAACATCTCATCTATTTTGATAGGACACTCTGGATCCTATTTAAATCTCATATTTATCAGGCAGTTACCCTGTTGATTAGTACACAGGCCTTAGCTACAGTTTTGGTCTATGGTTCAGTTTAACTTTCAGAGCATTTGCAGTGTTATTCTAGTCTACTTGGTTAATCGGTTACTGATGTGGTTGCTATTGGGCCCTGCTGGTGCTGCCCAAGAGGACTCAAGGGGTTTTCTGGGGCTGGGGAGCTGGCGTCTCTGGGTGGAGGGGAGGAGCCTCAGCCCACAGGGACTATGAGTCTTCCAGGTCCAAGTGGGGTTGTGGCGGGATCCCTCTTTCCAGCTACCCATATCTCTTGGTGAAGGAGGGGCATGTCGGGCCCTGTGCAGAGGAGAGCACTTCCTCTGGCAGCTTATTGTTAGTGTGGTTCCCTATCCGTCCCCTTATGGGTGTTGCTGAGCTCACCTGGTGCTGTCGGAGAGACTTCCAAACGACCGAGGGAAAGAATGAGCCTGTCTGCTGTTGCTAGGTTGAGAAGAGTGTGCATGTAAATTGCCCTTGTATTATTTTTTCTAGTCCTGGGATCCGAAACCAGTTCTTCTTCCTTTTGTCGCCTTTCAGAGTTTTCTTTTGATTGCCTCTTGTGTTATTTCTGGAATTTATAGTTATAGTTAGTAGGAGAAACAGGGAGAAATGAGTCTACACATCTTGTCCAGATCTCAAGTTCCACCTACCATGGCATATTGGAAATGGAAAGGAATTTGATGTCCAACAGTTTCGGCGTGGAATCCTTGTTTAGCCACAAATCTATATGCCCTATATGATCTTAGGAAATTTATTTAACCTCTCTGAGTCACATTTTCTTCACCTGCAAAATGGGTTCATTTATTTATTCACTCGTTATTCATTCAACAAAGTGGCTATCATTGTGATATTCCTTTAACTGGGCACTGTTCCAGGCACTGGAGATGCAGTCGAGCATAGGACAGGGAAGATCCCTGCACTCATGACATTTCATTTTTGTGGCATATGCAGCTAATCAACAGGTAATCTGAAAATAAATAATTCTAGAGAGTGATAAGTTCTGTGAGAAAAATAAAACATAGTAATGTTAAAGAATGACTGAGACAGATACCTAGATGGGTGTACTTCAGATACTCAGGCAGAGTCTCTCTGAGGGGATGCCACTTCATTCATTCATGCCACTGATTCAGCCCACATTGATTGAGCTCTTACTAGGTCCTGGGTATATATTTGAACAAAGACCTGAATGATGAGAGGCCCCCAACCATTTGAAAATATAGGGGGAAAGCATTTCAGGCAGAGGAATTTTTGTAAAAAAGCCCTGAGGTGGGAAGAATTTTGACAAGATCAAGGAACGGAGAAAGGTGTCTCGTATGGTTGGAATGTGATAAATGAGGAGTATTGTACCAGAAGTGATCAGAAAGGTAGGCAAGGAACTGATTATGTAGGAGCTTTGGAGCCACAATAATGAGCTCAGCTTTATTCTGCCAATAATGGGAAGTCTTTAGAGGGTTTAAACAGATAAGTGATACAATCTATGTATGTTTTATAAAGGTTACTGTAGCTCTTTCATAGGGAATGGAATGTAGGAGAGCAAAAATAAAAGCTGAGACCTTAGTGAAAAGGTATTTCAGTAGTCCAAGTAAGAAATAATTAAACTTGAACCTGAGAGATAGCTGTGGAAAGAAGAAGTTGTAGATTGGGGATATACTGTGCAGTTGGAGCAGGCAAGATTTTCTGAAGGATTGGCTCTGTGAAGTTAGGAAAAATGAGGACTCTGTTTCTGACTTTGGGTGGATGATAGGAATCATTTTAGACATGAGAAGATTGGGAGAGGAGATGGTATTAGAGTTGGGGTCAGAAATAAATATACTTGTTTTGGCTAAGTTAGGTTTTGAGGTGTCTGTAAGACCTCCATGGAGATGTACTGTAAGTTAGTAAATATTCAGGCCTGCAGTTCATGGGGTTCGGGTCTGGGGCTACAGCATGAGTCTGGGTGTCACCAACATTTAGATGATATTTAAGGCAGTAGGACTGCAGGAGGTCATCTAAATGGAAATTATAGAAAAAGAAGAGAAAAATCGGAGCTACTCCATAATTTAAAGTCAGGACTAAGGGATGCATCCAGCAAAAAGAGACCAAGAAGGAGCAAGAGAAAGTGGGAACAGAAATCATGTAATTCAGTGTCAAATAAGCTAAGTGAAGAAAATATTTCAAGAAAAGAGAAGGGGTCAACTTTGTCAAATGCTTTAATAAAATAAAGACGTAGAAGTAACTGATGGATTGGTTAATTTGGAGGTATTAAGTGGCCTTGACAAGAGCCATTTTAGTGGAGTAGTCACGGTTATTATGAAAATCATTTATATATGAAGTTAGACATTCTACTAATTTTAATTACTTTTCCCTCCTTCAGCTTCTTCATGTGTGAAATGGTGATAATGATGCTTTTATGCTCATGACACTCTTTTTATGCTCATATCACTAGATTTTTGTAAGGATCCAATGACAACGCATGAGAAAAGTCAACCTATGCAGAGTTACACAAATGTAAACTTAATCTTTATTTTTCTGTTGTATATTTGGAGGTAGACATGTTTTAAGCAAATGAACACTGAACGCATACATCCAACGAATTGATGCTCTTCCTTTAAAAAATAAGTTTGATCCAAAAAGAATTGCCTCCACACGATAGATGTTTAAATGGTTGGACTTGTTTTTAAATTTACAGAAGATGTGGTATATATACACAATGGAATACTACTCAGCCATAAGAAACGATGAAATCCAGGCATTTGTGACAACATGGATGAACATTGAGGGTATAATGCAAAGTGAAATAAGTCAGAGGGAGAAGGTCAAATACCATATGATTTCCTTCATTAAGTAGTAGATAATAACAACAGTAAACAAACACATAGGGACAGAGATTGGATTGGTGGTTACCAGAGGGGAAGTGGGGAGGGAGGAGGGTGAAAGGGATAATTCGGTACATGTGTGTGGTGATGGGTTGTAATTAGTATTTTGGTGGTGAACATGATGTAATCTATGCAGAAATAGAAGTACAATGATGTACACCTGAAATTTTTACAATGTTATAAACCAATGTTACTGCAATAAACAAAAAATTAAAAAAAAAATTTACATGGAGGTATGCAAAAAAGCCCATTATTTTAAAACCAAATATTGAACCATACTTTTCCAAGGTGACAGATATAAACATTTTAAAGGCGCTTACAAAGTTTATTTTCAGTGATGACCTTATTTTTGTAATAATCACTACTACTGACATTACCATCATACCAACCACAATTAAAATCCCAGCAATACGAGCTACCATTTTTAGAGCATACTGTATATCAGATACTTTACATACGTTAATCTCATTTAATGTTTATAAGCACTCTATGATATAGGTGGTATGATTGTCTGCACTTTACATGTGAAAAATTGAGCCTCGGAGAGGCAGTTTGTCCAAGAACTGCAGACAGTGGATTCAGTTTTTAAAATCAAGTCTTTCTTAATCCATTGTTCTCACTCTTGACACAATCCTGCCTTTTCATTTTTGAGTGTGTTGAGAGGTAAGACGAGGGTTCTGGAGTACCTACACAGACAAAGTTTCTAGACTTGAGACTAAAACCAAGTTTTGTTTATTCTAAGAAAAGAAAAACTACATAGGAAAAAATCTAGAAGGTAGGTTAGAACATCAGATCTAGGAGGAAAACGACCTGAGACATGGGAAAACCATTTGAAAAATGTAGAACTCTACCCACGACTGGATGTGTCTATTGAAAGAGGGACAGGGGAGATAGCCAGGCCATAGGTAAATAGAACATAATATGTCTTGGTTATGAGTTTACTAGGCAGGAGAGAATTCTAGGAGTCACAGTTGGGGATGCTGAAGTTTAAGGATGGGATATCCATTATTTGGGGAGGGTCAGAAAGGGGAAAATTAATATGTATTTGTTTTATGGGAAGCTGAGACATGGGAGTGATTGTCATAAAGGAAGAAGTTTATTGTATTCCCAGACCCCTAGAATCAGGAGGCATGGCACGCAACACAGGGCCTCACAGGGAAGCACCAGTGTCAGTCAGAAGGGTCAGTTGCTCACGCTGAGGGGAAAATATGGGCAAGATCCTTTGTTGTGGTTTCCATGAGAAGGAATAGGCAAGGCAGGGTAAGCAGACTAGCTTTGGCTAGTTTGAATGATTTCAGTGGGCTATGGGGTACAGGAGCTTCCCCAATAGTTTGGTACCTGGCCCTAGGGTGATTAGGGCAGATGGATAGTGGCCTGCAATGTGAGAGGCTGATGAAGAGAGGGTTGGGTGTGTGGGCTCTGCATTGACTGATTTGCATGTGAAAGTTGTGCTCATGGGCAAGTTGTTCGATATCACTAGGAATTAGCTAACCCTGAGAAGGGCAGTCCCTCCCAGGTCATTAGGGCCCCAGATGTCAAAGCATCAGCATATAGAGAATAAAAATTCATGGTTAATACAGCATGAAGCACTTACTGTATACTAGGCACAAACTATCTCATTTATTTCTCATGGTAACTCTTAAGGTAGGAATTAGGTTTTGATTTTCATAAATGAGAAAATTTATGTTGGTTGATTGTGGGAAAAGTCCCAATTTGGGATGAAATCCTGACAGTGTCAGTGCACTAAGTAATCACTTAATAGCACTGGACGCTGCCATTCTGTAGTTGCTACAGGATGTGCCTGTGGGTGGTGGAGAGAAAGAAGACTAGATGATTTCTAAGGTTTCTCACTGCCTGAGTTGCCTGGTATAGTCTGATGGGATTTGCAGGAAAGGGGTGATTTGAGGATGCTTGTTGTGGCAGTGTGCAGGAAGCACTGTTAAGAGGGAGCTCGCCCAGAAGAGTGTGGTAATAGAGGCACTGGGCATAGGGGAGAATTAAATAGTAGAAAACCTGAATCCTAACTCTGTCTACACTACTTTGTTGCTGGGTGACACTGAGTGACTTCCTAGATTAAGGGAGAAAGGACTAAAAACAATTCCAAAGAGCTTTTGAGGATTCAAAGTTTAGTAGAAGAACTAACAGTGATGAAACAAAATAGGAAAGGAAAATTTTGTGTTGAAATAAGTTAACTAGTTATGTAGAAAGTATTCAATAGATACAAGTTGAATTGGATATAATTTCATCTGGTGTAGATTTTCTAAGAAAAGCGGGCTATAGTTCACCTGAAGAGAATCTGGATGCTCTTATTAAACTTAAATGCAGAGATTTCCGTTACTTATCTCTCCCTTTTCTTAGTTTCTATAACACAGGTTAGCTACCACACAATCTCTAGTAAATACTCCGGTAATTGTTTATTGTCTTTTATTGTGCTTTAATGTTTTCCCTATTTCTTACAAAAATAGACTATTAGCAACTCAAGATAAGAGCTATGTCTAGATCTCTTATAGCATCTAGTAAGTTCTGGACATATAGATACCCAGTAAATATTAAGAGGTTATGAATTCCTTGCCTGAACGAATCTTAGAAAGCTTGTAATTTAGTTCTCTAGTCTTGCAAATGAAGAAACAATCTTGGGAAGGATGAGGTGCTCGTCTAAGGTCAAAGGTGAGGTAGTGATGCTGCCAGGATGCCATCTGGCACCTGCTTCAAATCGCGCCTTTTGATTGATAGATTGAGTGTCCAGTGCTTGCTTTGACTTTCTTATGAGCTTCATCGGCTTTAAAAGAAAAGCTAAATTCATTTAAATGTTTTATAAATTCTAATTGCCCCTAATTATATAAAATGCCTTGGATGATATAATTTTTTAACGAGGCCTTTATTCTGTCATTTGTCATTGATAGAGATGACAGGAATAGAATATGTGTTAAAAATGTCAAGTGTACTAGGATGATGACATTTTATGAAAGTGCATAATTAAATTGTATTTTGGAAGAACGGATAATACATATTTCCAAAGGAAGTGAATTATATTTGAGAACGCTTTGAGGGGTCTCCAAATGGCATTCCATAACTCAACACCAGCTTTGTATGTTATCTCAGAGCTGCCAACGAAGAAGACAAGATGATACTCTCTATGGCAACATAGGAAAGACGATGTAAAGTGTACAGATGTCTAAATGCTTCCCAAAGGCACAGTGGAAGTTGCACATTTTATTTCTAACAGCATGTCCTGGGGCCAAAAACAAACTGCTCACCTTCATTACAAACATTGACAGAGGTACGATCTAATATGGGATTAAGTGAAGAAATGATTGCTTACTAGAAAATAATATTACTCATAGGGCTGCAAAAATGGTATTTTGCAGCACTGATGTATGGCAATACCTGTGTTTCTACTCTAATTGGATATAAGTCTTAAATTGCCAAACTCTCTACTCAATCCCTTGTCAAAAGAGGAGAAGTGTGGTGATAATTTTTGAAAACTTGAATATATCATAATTCTACTTTATAGTTATCTGAGCCTAATCCTATGGGGCAGATAATGTTAATAATGAAAAGAAATGTGTTCTTTCTTGGTAACACATTTATATCACTGCTGGCTCATATGCTGTAAACAAATGTGGACCAAGTAAGGAAGGAAAGTTAAGGGAAAGCAATAAAAAGTGTACAGGAGAGATGAGGTGAAGTGAATTTGGCTCTTTCAGTGGGCCAAAATTTTCATAGACCAACTTCAGTCAGGGGTTTTACAAATCCAATCTTTTTCTAGTGGATGTTGAGACTCAAGGGGAAAGCAGTAGGTGGGACAGGGGAATGGTACGGCTTTGTGAGATGAAGGAGCTTTAAATTTAGGAAAATTCACCTAAGATGATGGGGGGGGGGTGGAATGTGCTAGTAAATTGGCTTCAGAAGCTGCACAGGGCCATTGGACTATTAGAACTTCAGGACTCTGAGGGTCAAAGAAAATAGAGAAGGCTTGGGTGTCTAAGAAGCACAGAAAGTAGGGATCAAGTAAGTGACCTGTCTTCCCCATGGGAGACATACAAATGGTTTTAGAAATTTAGAGAAACAGTACCAAGGAGGTACAAAAATTTTTTAAAATTTGCCGTTTGATGAGGCAAGGGCTTTGATAAGTTGTCTTACTTGGTTTGGGCTGAGATGCAAATGCACTGAATTAAAGCACAGGTTGGAAGGAGTCTATCAAGTTAGTATGCATCATTTTTACTTTTAAACAAAGGCCTCTCCATTGCATTCTGTCTTGCCTCGGTTGGCTAATAACAGGAGTGGCTCCCCTTTATCCAGTGACCCTGAATCTTGCATCCAGGAATCAGCCTTCTTGCCAGAACAGAATATAAATATCTTAAATATTTAACGAATATGCTTCCATACGAGGGTTGTGTAATGCATTGCTAGATGGATGGTTTATTCATGACCAGCCAGCCTATTTGAGGCTAGATGCCTTGCTATAAATGGCTGAAGCAGGAGATGGGAGAGGTAAGACAGAGAAAACAGAAATTTAGAGATTCAAAAGTCTGAGAATGGTCTTAAATGGCCTATTACTTTCCACCCTCTTGAATTGACTATTTATAACTTGCCATCCTGTCAATTAAAGACCTAATTTCACCTAAACAAATTTATATGTTCCCTATGAAAACTACTTCATGTCATTTATTTATAGTCTACTTCAGACCTTTTGAAGTCTGAGTTTCGATGTGTATTTCATAAAACTAATAGAATTCTTAATATATTTTGGTATTTTACTATTACAGTTATCTATGACCATCATAATGTGTAGCTAAGAATAACATCATCATTTTTTCAACTCCATGTCCTGTCTCTCTTTCAATTACATATGAGTTGGGCAATATTGAAAACAAGAGAGCTGTGGTATCACCTATCACTGATACTGAAATACTCATTTAAAAAATACCTATCTTAGCTCAGGAGCAATACACCAGAAAGAGATAAGTTGAAAATGGTTGTTTCTTCAAAAGTTTGTTAGCATTGCACGTTAAGGATAGTACACTGGTTTTGTTTACTGTTGTCTGTATGGTTTGAATTTGAATGTTAAATGTGGGTATAAGACTAGATTGACAGGGAGTTTAATGGAACAGCACACGTGTGAATTTGAGGGAATTTGCCTTACAAATGACACCTTCTTGGTAACCATGTTATGTCTAAAGCAGTGAAGGGTATCTCTAGATCTTGGTTCACAGTTGAATTATTTATTTGTAAGTGACAGTACTTGTGGTCAAATGAACAGTCTCACAATTTGTCAATTAACAACTTAGTCTTGCTTTTAATATGTCATATACAATTCATATTATAGGATGCATCTAGGATAGTTACTGTTTTATTCAATATTTTCCTTTTAATTATTGTTAACTTCCTGTTGTCAGTAGAGAAGGAAAAAACATCTAATTTTTGGTTGCCAGTGAAAAATCTAGGGTTTTTATTCTCAATATATAACTGTCAACGTGTCTGAGGTAGGAGAGTTTTGCTGAAGAAATCATTCTTTAATCAAGAAGGTGCAAACTGGCCCCTCCTTGAAACAATAGAAAAGTAAAAGTAAAAAATGATTGAGTAGAATTGCATGAGCAACACAGTTACATAGGGTTTCATCTACAAGTCAGACTACATCATGATCAACCCTGCTATTTAAATGGGACAACGGTTTCTTGCAAACTGGGCAATTACTCAGGGCAAGAGAAACAGAATGGAAGTTCCACCCATCTGACCTTCTGCCAGGTTTCATGTTTATTCTTTATACTTGCACAGTCTAACACATTTATTCTTCCCACAGGAGTTGCTCTGATATGCATTAGACATTAATATGCACATTTGAATGAGGAGTCAGTTCCAAGTTACAATAAAAACCACCTGTAAAGAATTTCTTCCCTATTTCAAATATTTAAAACAGTCACAACAGATTAAATTATTTCTTTAAGGAAAGTAAGTTGTGCTTTATTCTTTTTAAATGTTCCAAATTTACTTTATTAGTTATTTTATGGTATGTCCTTAATGAATACATTCACATCAGACCGAGGGGAGTGAAGCCCGTTACTGAGAGGGCTCTCTAATGAGTTGTACAGAACTGAAATAACTACATATGCATTCCGCAAATGGACCATTAATTGGAAAAAGAACCAAAGTGTGAAGATATAATCCTATAGGATGGAACTTAAAATGGTGATATATTTTAAGGCTTTAGAACTTTCGATTCACTTGTGTGGAGGAAAAGGTGAATGTGAAACCTATTTGTGTTTCCTTCTACCTAAGGTATAGCATTTCCATTAAGCCATTGTTGTAAACTTTGAGAAAAAAAAAATTTTGAGAATTTTGTTCACGAGAACTCTTATCTTTTTCTTTTTTGGTTATTTAAGTAGCGTGTCCCGTCTCACTGGTGTCTCTCCTCTTGGGTTGCTGGTGCTGCAGGGTTTGCTTAAGCTGTAACATACTGCCCTGAGGAGGAGCAAAGACACCTCGATACCGCTGCGTCCACTAGAACAACCTGGTAAGAACCAGGGTCTTCTGTAGATGCCCGAGGGGCAGGGCAGGGCTGGGAGGGAGCATTAAATCAGGCCACACTGCCACTAGCCTCCACTGGCCCTGGAAAAAACAGCCTGGGTAGGGCCAACAGCCGCCTCTTCCCAGCCAGCCAACCCTGTCACCTGCCCACACTGCCACCCGTGGGGGCTTTCATCCCCAGGGCCCCAGAAGGTCCGCTGGTTGCCTTACTCGGTGCAACTCCTGCCCTCTAAACTGAGCTGGGGCCACCACCAGTCTTGCCTGTGATGCGTTTCAGGCAAACACAACCTCTCCCTGCTTTGCAAAAACAAAAACAAAACACTGGATGCATATGTGAGTGAAAAGGGGAGCTATTCATGTTCACAGTTGGACCACAGGCATAAACCTAGTCTGTCCTGGACACACTGGGACATGTGGTTGTATTAGTCAGGGTTCTCCAGGGTTCTTTATATGTATTATATATATAAAGAGATTTATTATAAGGAATTGTCTCATGAGCTTATGAAAGCTGGAAAATCCAAAATCTATAGAGCTCATATCCCAGTTCTAGTCTGAAGGCTGGAAGTGCTGTAGAACCAAGAAGAGCTGATGTCCTGGTGTGAAGGTCGTTCGGCAAGAGAATTCTCTTACTCCGGGTGGGCCAGCCTTCTGTTCTATTTAGAACTTCAACTGATTGGATGAGGCCCACTCACATTATGGAGGGCAATCTGCTTTACTTAGTCCACCAATTTAAATTTTTTTGTTTGTTTGTTTGTGAGGGAGATCAGCCCTGAGCTAACATCCATGCTAATCCTCCTCTCCTTGCTGAGGAAGACCGGTTCTGAGCTAACATCTATTGCCAATCCTCCTCATTTTTTTTTTTCCTTCCCCAAAGCCCCAGTAGACAGTTGTAAGTCATAGTTGCACATCCTTCCAGTTGCTGTATGTGGGATGCGGCCTCAGCATGGCTGGAGAAGCAGTGCGTCGGTGCACACCCAGGATCCGAACCCGGGCTGCCAGCAGTGGATCGCGCTCACTTAACCGCTAAGCCACCGGGCCGGGCCCTAAATTTTAATCTCATTCAAAATCACCCTCACGGATACACCCAGAATAATGTATGACCAAATATGTGGGCACCCCATGGCCCAGTCAAGTTGACACATAAAATTTGTAAGTGCAATGGTCATCCAACTTATTTGAAAGCAGCAGATGATTTAATTCCATGTTGAACCTCTGTCCACAGTGATTCATACAGTATTTTCTTTTACGTTTACTTGAATGAATTCAATCTCTTCTTGTTCTATACTTGCCCTTAGCTTGGGTCAGAACTTCCCTGGCTCTCATCCCATCACGTATTTACCTCTTTCTTGCATGTATTAAATTCTATCGTGTCATTTTAAAACAGTGGTCCCTCTGTGAGGGACGTGTGGTGGTGGTTAGTAGATGGAGGGATAGAGGCAACAGGAGGGTTGTCAGACACCACCTTGGTTTCAACTATGATAGCTCTGTTTTTTTCTGTTTTATTTGTTTTTCTTCCCAGTAAGCTTTTATGTGAGGGCAGATTAGTTGGCTAAAATATATTTGAAAATCACCGCATATTTTCCTTAATGAGTCCATGATTTTGCATCAGGTGATCCATGAACCTGCTGAAACTGTTTGTAATAATTCCTTTCTTCATACAGACATATTTTTCTGAGGAGAGGGCACACAAATTTCTCATTTATTTAGAGAGATCTATAACTCACAGCAAATCATCTTTGGTCAAATGTTATGCATGACATCTTACATTTTCAAAAGGAGATATGATTTAGAATTACATTCAAGGATTTTGAAAGTATCGATATTTAGGAAGTCATCCCCTGTGTTTCTGTTGGATCCCTAACAAAATGATACAGAAATGATGCAAGGATTCATCAGCACCAGAAAACAGAAGAGAAAAAAATGGTTCTTCAATCCACATTTAGTTGTGGACATTCCTGCCTTCTTGGTGTGGTGGCGTACTTGACATGTGGAGACTGAGATATCTTCCTGCTCGGCAGCTTTCTCTGAAACTTGGCTAAAGAGAAAAATCAGTGAGTCAGATCAAGTTTAAACAGAAAAACTGTCAGTTTTCTCTTGTTGCATAGCAAACATTCTCAACACTTAGTGGCTTAAAATAACAGCATTTATTTTTTTCTCACGATCCTTTTGGTTGACCGGGTGGTGTATTACTCCATGTAGTGTCAGCTGCTTGAAGCTGGGAGCTTGGCCAGATCACCTCGGTTCTCCACGTGGTGTCTTATCCTCCATAAGATTTTCGTGTGTCTTCTCTCCTAGGAGAATAGCCTGGAATTCCTCATAGCATGGAGACTGGGTTCCAGGAAGACAATCCCAGTGTACAAATGCTTATCAACCCTCGGCTCGCATCATGGCTGCTGACGCGGGGCCAAAGCCAGTCTCATGTCCGAGCTCAAAATTAATATGGGAGAGAACTCCACAGGCCCCAGTACCGGGAGTGGACTCCTTGTGAACCACCGGTGTAAAGTCTAACACAGAAAAGACTTGAGAAAGTTCTTTGCACCAAACAGGCTGGTAGCTCATGGTCAGAAATTAAATCTACTTTAAATTAAAAAAATTAATTTTTAATTAATTAAATGAAAAAATTAAATAATTAAAATTAAATTAAATTTAAATTAAAATTTTGTCCCGTTTAGAAAATGCATCCATACATATAATAATAGAAAAACTTATACCTTGAAACCTTCCTTATTAAAGTAGGAAGAAAGAAAATGAAATAATTGTGTTCTATTAAAAATATGTTTTTTAATCCCGAAAATAAAAATTAAGGAGAACATAGGCATGAATAATAGGGCAAAAGGGAGACTTTAATAATTTGAAAAATCTTCACATGTTATAGATTAATATCAAAAATTGCTTCCTTAAAAAGTCTAACAAAATTGACAAAGCTCTCATAATTAAAAATGAAGTAAAACAGAGAAAACATACACAAAATGAAGAATGAAAATTGATCATAGGGACAAAGATTATTATGATTAATTCTAGGCTTACTAATATGTCCTTCTTTATACTATTCTGGAATCCATTACCAAATACTATAAAGAAACACAAATTTGAAGTAAAAATATTCAAAAAGATGGTGCAAAATTATCATTATTTGTAGATAATGTGACTTGCTATCCAGATAACTCAAAATTATTGAGGTTAACAAGAAATTAGATATTTATAAAATACACGTAGAAAAATAAAGAGCTATATTGTTTATCATCAATGATCACGAAACGTTGTGGAGAACAGTTTTCATTCACATTAGTAGCAGAATTTCAGGAATAAGTTAACACATTGCCTGGTTCATGAAAGGCTCCCCCCAAAATATTTTCTGGATGATCAAGGACTAATAAAATGAACAAGAAGAGTGTAGAACCTATATAAATAGAGCTAATACACTTTACTTGAGACACAATAAAAGCCTTGATTAGATAAATGTATATCATGTTCCAGGATGGGAAGTATGAATATTGTAAAGATGTTAATTTTATCCTATTAATTTAAAGGCTTAATTCAATTCCATTATGTACTTCCAAAGAATTTTTTGGAACTTAAAGTCATACAAAAGTTTAATGGAAGAACAAAAAAGGGGAGAAGGGTATACATTTCTTTTTTTAAAATGAAGGGTAAGGTGTAATAGCACTACCAAGTAGTTGATATCAAAACTGGACCATGGTAATCAAAACAGCATGTGATTACCACCAAATCCCAACAATCAGATTAATGGAACTGAATAAAAATGTCAGCCACAGGCTTTAATTGTAATCAGAATTTGATATATGGCAAAGTAAAATTTCAAATCAGTAGGAAAATAACAGTTTATTTAAACAGTGAAGCTGAAAGCATTATCAAATATAAGAAAATAAGATCTCTACCTCAAATCATGATCCGTTAAAAGTAAAAACAATGGTAATTGGTACATTTGTCTACAAAAAACTCAAAATTCTTGAATGTCAACGTATTATGAATAAAAATTAAAAAAAGTAAGTTTCAGTTATGCAAAATAAGTAAGTTCTAGAGACCTACTACACAACATTATGCCTATCGTTAACAATACTGTATTGTACACTTAAAATTTTGTTAAAAGGGTAGAGCTCATGTGAAATGTTCTTACCACAATAAAAAACAACTTGATAAAGTATTAAAAAAAAAAACAAAAAGTGAATATTCTCATGAAATAAAGAGCCTTTACAAAAAATAATGAAAGAATGAGTAATGAAAACACAAATAACAAAAAAGTGATTAGGACATGAGCTAACAAAGCAATACAAAATGAAAAAAGAACAGGATTTATTTAACCTCACAATTAATTGAAGAAAATAAAAATCTATACCTTTTTCATTTTAAAATATGAAAAATTGAGGAAAAATGATAGCCAGTGTTGGCAATAGTTCAGGTAAATGTGACTTACATGTTATAGAAGGGAATAAGTGACACATTTGTGTGGAACAATTTGGTAATATGTATCAGAATATTTTAAGTGATAATATCTTTTGATCAAGTAATTTTTTCTCCTAAAATTTACCCTAAGGAAATAATCATGGATGTGAATTAGAGCACTAATATTTAACAGCAAACATAAAATAAAATCTAAACTACTCACATTTACAACCATAGAGTATTATTGAAGGACCTCGAATCTATATGATGGGAATACTTATAGGCATTAATAATGCATGGCAGAAGAATATATACTTCATGGCAGGCAATAATATTCAGGATGATTAATATTATGTGAATATTTTATAAAATGTTATGCATAGTATAATCCTAGTAGAAAATATCCTGGGAGATATATACCAAAATATTAATAGTGCTTATTTGAGACATTATAAATAATTTTTATTTCTTTTTTGGTGTGATTTTCCAAAATTTCTTAATCATTATTTTAGTTTTGTAACCAGAAGAAAGCTATCCAAAGTTACTGAATATTATACACAAAAGGTAATGAAACAAGACTGATCCTTCTGCTTGCATACACTTATGTGAGCACATATTTACACACACACCCCTCCCAGAGTACAGATCTCTTTGTTTTACAGCATCAGCTCTGAGAGCAGCTGTGAATTAATAAAGCTTCCAGAGCTGTAGTGTCTGTGGCACAGGCGGACTATTTGGACATTCTCAGCGTGTGTTCCCCAGTTACACGAGGCATTGAAGACCCCTGTGACTGCGTGGTATAGAGATTTGATCTGCCGTGGCCAAATCTGCTATCTGAGGACTTTTCCTCAGGCCCAGACCTGACCGTTCTCAAATATTCAGAATACTACTGGCCTAAAAGATATTTATTTTTTTTCAGTTTTCCTTCAGTTACTCCCTGAGGTATTCTCTGTCAGCAACTGATACAAGATTTACTATTTTGTATAAGTCAGGAAACATTGCTATGTCTGTCTAATATTTACTTATTCATCTTCCCTCTGTGTTCCTTTGTTCTTTATTTCCTTTCTCCTTGCTTCCTTCTCTCCATTCTTTTGTTCTTTCTTTTGTTTTTCTCTCTCTCTCTCTCCCTTCTTCTTCTCTCAAGTGCCTGCCATATGCCAGGTGTAACATAGTGTTGACCAGCGATGATCAAACCTCTTTACTTGCCTTCAATGAGCTCAGTTACTTGGGGAGATATGTGGTAATTAAAGTAGAATTTTTCCTTTAAAAATGTTTTGTGTTTTCAAAAATTTTATGAAATCAATACTTTGCAAGGGTTAAATTGAATAATTCTCACAAGGATTTAGTGAGAAAGATGGTGAGAAGCTTAAATGTTTTGACAGAATACTTCAACAGAAGCCGGGCAACTTGCCTCACAATGTGACAACCCTGTTAATACAGAGCAAAACCTCTTGGAATGATGATGAATTTGAAAACTCTAGCCTAACAAATTTGAATTCTTTTTTCCAATTTCCTGCTATGGACTGAATGTTTGTGTTTCCCCAAAATTCATATGTTGAAAAAAAATCCCCAGTGTAATGGTATTGGGAGGTGGGGCCTTTGGGAGGGGATTAGGTCATGAGAGCAGAGACCTCGTGAATGGGATTAGTTCCTTTATAAAAGAGACCCCAGAGAGCTCCCTTGCTCCTTTCCCCATGTGAGGTTACAGCAAACAAGACAGCCCTCTGGGGGGAAGCAGATTCTCACCTGACACCAAATCTTCCAGTGGACTTGATCTTGGATTCCCAGTCTCCAGGGCTGTGAGAAATAACTTTGCATTGTTTATAGGCCACCCAGTCTATGGCATTTTGTTATAGCAGCTCAAATGGACTAAGGCATATCCCCTGGAAGTGTTTTCCAGCTTACCCTGACAAGGAACAAATTTTTCCTCTCCCCATTAACTATTAACTCTGTATGGGACCATGTCCCAGCCCCAATCCCCAACATCTGCAAATTGTTATGTCCTTCTCACCATGTTCTCAAATGTGGTTTTTCAGAGAACATCTGGTTTTTCTAGGGTGGTTAGAAAAGTAGACTTGAACTTTGCCCTCTTTTCCTCTGCTTCTCACCATGAATCGCTTTTACCTTCTTTTATTTCTAAAGATTCTGGATGTGAATATATCAACTTGGAAGTAGGGATGAAAAATGTGAAATAAGATTTTAATTTGTACCTGGGAATTTTCCCCCAGAGATTAAAAAAAGACTCAAGGCCATACTACTGTTGAAATTTCGTGTCGTCCGTACACTCATGAATTAAAGATAGCATGATACTGGCAGACAGGATTCAGCCATAAGCATGTTCTGATTTATTAAACTTGTCTTTTTAAGTAAGATAAAGTAGTTGAGCTAATAGACAATTCGAGTCTCTTCTTTCGGAGTCTCAGGAGGAAATAATTCTGCTATGAGAGCCTTGGGAGAGAGAGAATTATAAAACAGGTTCCACTCTGATGGACGGACATTGGGAAAGGAACTATATAGTTTTGTTCATTGGCGGAGGCTAATTCACATAGTGTTAAGTGCTTCCCTGCTTTCAGTCAAGGTGATGCCCTGAGACTCAGTGCAATTCCACTGAATCTCCTCCCGGAACTGAGTGCTGGAAGCCGAACCATGGTTTAGGAGGAACAATGATCTTTGCTTTAGCTGTGCACCACAGCCATCCCAGCATGCCTTGGGGCCAGAAGTGGGAAAGTAGAGGAGGGGGCAGGCGCTGGTATTTCTATCTATTACTTTTCTGTCAATGCTTCCTGTAAATTAACTTTTGCTGTTAAGGGATGCTTAATTTATCTGAGTGTGCACAGGGGCAACAGAGGGATGACGTGGGATATAGAGCAACGTTAATAGCTTAAATTTTTAACGTGATTCCCTTTTTGAAGACCTCCTGAGCCTTCCTTCACTCTTGTTCACTTGAGCATCCATGAATCCAGGAAGAGATCTTAGGTTCTGAAATTCAAAAGGAGAGTTTTCGCTTCTATCCTTTGCTTTGCAAACCAGGCTGGTGGTTGATGAACTGTTTAAAGTTTATTTCTCTTTAAACATGGGAGAAATCTTGTTCAGCAGGTTAGAACACTGGGTTTTCAATAGAAGAAATTTTGATAGGTAGAAGAGGAAGAGGAAAAGGGGAAAGTTCACTTTTCCAGTCTTGAGGGATTGTGGGAAGGAGAAAGATGAAAGAGACAAAGTATCGTGTGAAGTGGTCAAAAGCAGGGGTCTCTAGGGCTGGCCCGGTGGTGTAGTGGTTAAGTTCTCGTGCTCCACTTCCGTGGCCCAGGTTCTTGGGTTCGGATCTGAGGCACAGACTCACACTTGCTCATCAAGCCATGCTGTTGCGGGGTCCCACATGCAAAAAATAGAAGAAGATAGGCACAGATGTTAGTTCAGTGACCATCTTCCTCAAGCAAAAAGAGAAAGATTGGCAACAGATATTAGCTCAGGGCCAAGCTTCCTCACCAAAAGAAAAAAAAAAAACCCCACAGGGGTCTCAATTTCTATTCTCCAGACTTCAATCTAGAGCAGGTAATGTGTCAGATAGATAAAAATATCACAAAGTAAGGGCCAGCCCGTGGCCTAGTGGTTAAGTTCTCGCGCTCTGCTTCGGCAGCCCAGGTTCATGGGTTCAGATCCCAGGGGCGGACCTACACCTCTCATCAGTCGTGCTGTGATGACAATCCACATACAAAATAGAGGAAGACTCGCACAGACGTTAGCTCAGGGTGAATCTTCCTCAGCAAAAAAAAAAAAAAAAAATATATATATATATATATATATATATGTATATCACATAGTAAAGAGAGGTGGGACTTCTTCAAGCCCTTCTTTGCAACTCTGGGAGGAAGGTAGATGTGCACTTTGCAGACTGACCCACACCACATGCTGGGAGAACTTGACAGAAAGCACTGGACTAGCAGCATGGCCCTTTAGCCATGGCCATAGGATGGATCATCTGTGCCAGGAAGTGGTAGGATCAAAGTCAGGCCTTAGAACTATCTTTAGTGCCAGCAGGAGATACGACGAGACCTTCTGTCCCTGAACCCTGAGCAGAAACATGGGTCCAACCAAAGAAGAATGGACCAAAAGTTTACCAGGGCCAACTTCTGTGCTGGAGACTAGAGGAGCCTGACGACAGGTTGGGAAGCAACCTGTATTCAAGAATCGTAAATTGCTCCCCTCTGCCTCTAGTCTAGAGCATGTGAGCAGTACAGCTGTCTCATCTTAGGGAGAGAAGCGGCTGGAGGGATGTTGTCTGCAAGACTGAGCGTTTTTATCTAAGAGACTGAACTTGTCCTGAGGGGCTCTTTTTTGCTATCAGACTAAACTTTAGATTAGATTGGGTATTTACTTCACAAACAACGGGGGGCACAGTAGGAAGAATAGATTAGTTGTAGACAAAATAACAAACTCTATCCTATATTAAAAAGTTTGTTATATAACAAACTTTTAGTTCCTTAGGTTACAGTATGAATAAAAATTGGCAACTGCTCCTCAGATGTAAATTATTGAAATTAGCCCACAGATATCATTCTGCAAAATTGTCTAATTTCCCATTCAACTGTTTTTTTAAATTAAATTCTGATTAAGCCTCCTTTGTTCTTCCATGTTTTCCCCACACTCAATCCCCAACCCCTACCTCATGCATCTTCTCCTTCCAAGGTTTCTAGATTTGGATTATGGGAAACCAGACTTTCAAGATCACAAAGCTTGGCTTGATGAAATTCCATTCAGAGTGTCACCTGTTATGAACCTACTATGCTCATATCTTTTCTAGTTGTTAAAGCATGGGTGCAGATGTTCACTTCCGCATTTCTGCATCTAGAGCTGGAATCCACCCTTTTCAAAAGAAAATCTTCTTTTTAAGACAAGTGATAAGAAATGTTACTGCCTACTCCTGTCTGAAGTGATAAAGACTCTCTGGTTTTAAAATGCGTTTGTAGCAACTATAATTAACGGAGATGAGAAAGGTTTGCCGTACAGATAATCTGCATCTAGACTTTGCTTCTCCAGTTTTTTGCGTCTAGCTCTGTGTGGTGTTCTGCTTTTTCTGTCTCTCTAGATCACGTCTTGTGTCCTGAGGTGTGCATCTGCTTCACAGAATCTATGAATCCACTCAAGTTATATGCAAAGGCTGCGTGAATAGACATTTTTTTCGGTGAGGATACACATTTTTCATGAGATTTTCAAAGAGGAATGGGACTGAATAAATTTGAGAATTCTTATTCTATCTTTATATGTCAGCCTTATTTTGTCTCATCAAGTCTTCATTTTCCCCTTTCCTGTCCCTCCCCTGTTTCTCCTTCCACAATATGGGTAGAAAATAGGAACATAGGAAAACTGTGCTTTCTAATTATAACATAAAGAGGAAAGAATGAGATGTTTTATATATTATCTTAAAAAATAAATTTGTTTTGTTGTGTGTTCCTTGGTTTATTATTTAACTATAGATCATTACCTGTTTTGAAGCAAACAAATAAAAAATCAAAATAAAAACAAAAACAGCAACAAAACACCCTCTGGATTCCTTTTGATTTTGAAAGAAATATAAAAAACAAATTACCTAATATTTTGAGGAAATTGTTTTTCAAATGAAAACAACATTTTTTTCTGAATATTAATCAATTATTTTAGAAACATTTAAATCATACTTAAAGCAGAATATGTATATATCCTAAAATCTTACCACCCAGAATTAACCACAATGAACCTTTTACCTTTAAGGTACCTTTTGTATTAATACACAGTTTAAAATAAATAGGGTCATAATATAATTTGTGTTTTGCAATCTGCTTGTTTTTCCCACTGAATAATATATCATGGTCATTTTTCCATGAAAAAGATGATCTAAGATTTTCGATGCTTATGTAGACTTCAACTTATATCCGTGTACTATAATTAATTTTACCAGTATCCTATTGAAATATACTTTAGTTTTTCCGAGTTATTCACTATTATAAATAATATTTTCTTGTGTGGCTTTTATATGTATCTTTATATTTTTAAAGTTCATTAGGATATAGTTCAGACATAACAAAAATATATAAAGGAAAATAAAATGGACGTACATATACTCACCACTAAGCTCAAGACTTAAGACAATACCATAGAGTTGTGTCCCCTGTATGTGTTGACATCTTTACACAGTTGTCTAATAGACTACTTCAGATAAATTCCTAGAGACTGAATTTGTGGATCAAAAGCACAGTGAAATCATTGTTTTGAATACATTTTGTTTATTTGTATTTATTTATTCAATAAATATTCAGTACTTGTTGAGTGCTGGGGACTGTGCTTAGGCCGGGACTAGAGAGATAAAAGACACAGTTCCTATATTCAAGGAGAATATACTCTTGAGTCAAATAATATGACAAGTAAAACACAGCATGAAAAGTGATGAAATAGAAATAAAAATTGGATACAAATGGAGCATAGGGAAGTTGAACCTATTGGACTGTCATAACAGGTCTGGAAGAGGAGGTGATTAGAGTATGAATTTGTTAAGAAAGGAAGGTAAGCATGGAAAACTTTTGAAGTGGAGAGCAGCATTGGCAAAGGCCAGGAACGAAAGATCGGGTCCCATTGGGAAATTGTCCCTAGTCTGGTACGGCTGGAGCATGGAGTTCTAAGAGAGAACAGAGAGGGATGAAGGCATAAAACAAGGGGAATTTGAGTGTTAGAAACAGAAAGAACATTAGTTGGCACGATGGGTAGCATGAGTTAAAAATCGATTTTTAATAAAGTAGTAATGAACATGTTTGAAGGCAGAAAAGGAGAAGTCATAGAGGGAGAGACTGAGAATACTGGAAAACCATTAAATTATCTGATGAATTTTAGTATGTTTGGTGTTCTGTTTCTGTCTCATTATGTCTTCAATTTTAAATATTTCCTTTTGAAAGTCAGTGTAATAAATATTCATTCTTCTGGCTCATATTTAGGATGCAGCTTACAAAGAGAAGTCTGTGGTTCTTCCTTCCATATCCCATCCCTCCGGCTGTATGCATAAGGAGGCAATACCAGGTGCTTCCTCCCGACTGAACATTCTCTGTGTTAATGCTGACTGGGCAGAGATCAGAGTGTGGTGATGAGAAGATTGGGACTAGTGAAATTATTAGGTTTCTTTTCACTAAAAATAGAGCATCAGTGGTCATCCCAAAGCAGTAAATTGGCATGCAGTAGCAAGTTATTCATGATGTAGGCAATTCACTTTCAAGTTTTATCTAAAGGAATGATGCTTCTTATGGCAAGTTCTGTATAAAATTTCTGGCATTTCAGGTTAACGCTATTGACCACCAGGGAAGACAGTAAAAAATTGAGAGTGTATGCCAAATAATCTTCTGTAATAGTAGACTCATGCTTTCTTCATTTGACCTCTGATTGCCTAGATGATAAGGGCTGCACTATACTGGAACAGCGTGCAACACCCTGGACCTTTGAGTCTTGGCGTCTGCTTGAAGCTTAATGACTCACATCACTCTTGGCAACCGTGCTTCCGACTTACAGCAGTAATGCTGGTTCATGTGGATAATGGAAACAGTTTTCTGCCTCTGCTAGTAAATGGTCTTAAATGAACTTTGTTCAAAGAACTTTCCTTATAGAATCATTCACACTGTTTTTGACCTTGTACAGAACTCATTCTCCACTGTAAAAATAGTCGTCACTGGTTAGAGAGAGAAAATTACATAGCTATTGAATACGACTGGCATAACCTGAACCATGAAAATTGAAGAAAAGGGATTTTCTAGAAAAAATTACTTTCTATCCTTGCTGTATAGTGTTATTGTTTCCTCTATTTTTATGCTTGAGACTAGCTTTTTGGGGATTTATATTACCCAAGTAATTAGCTTTCTCATTTCCTTTGGGAATTATTAAACTGCCTGATAGACTAAATGGTTTAGTATAATTGATATATGTTTTGACTTTTAGGTATTTAGAATTCTAATGAGGGATTTCAGTTGTTCTATTTACACTGAAAATAAATAAAACTACTCTAATTTTGAACTTGAAGGAATACTTAAGAAATGAAATATTGCAATTGGCATAAAGCTTTACTTTTATGTTTCAAAAATTAATTCATTTATTAAATGCATGTGTGTGTGCATAAGTGTGTGTGTTTGTATTTAACAAAGGCTATGATAGTGACATACCTGAAATATTACAGAAAAAAATCAGAAGTTTGGGAGAAATGTTTGAATCTATGGGAAATTTCACTTTGTGAAGACCCTTACGTGAAACTAAGCATACCAGGAGCTCACTAAGACGATGAAGTTAGCACTAAAGTTGCTAAAAGGATCATTTTAAAGATCTGGGAGTGTTGCTGGAATATTGTTGAGACATATTTTAGGAGACAATTCTGATTATCTTCTTTATGAGGAAAATATTTAGATTTCTATGCATTCAGACTTTCTCTTTCAAGATCTATTAAAAATTAATATCAATTGGAAATTTATTCCAATTCTTGAGTGCCTCTCATATGCAAAGTTCCATGATAGACAATCTGAGTAATATTTATTCTTTCATTTCACAAATATATATTGAGTTTTTTATACTGTGAATCACTGGTAGCTTTCAATAAGCTAAAAACTAAATCTCTTCCATTTATTAGGTAGGTCAATCTGCCTGTGGTACCTGGGATGATTGATGGGTGAATGAAATAAAACTGAAGCCAGGGAGACTGATTTAGAGGTAATTCAATAGCCAAAGAATGGACTGCAAAGGAGCTAGACCAAGGCAGTGGCAATGGGAATAAAAATAAAGGAATGAATTGAGAAATATTTTAAAAAGTTGACTGAGTGTATATAGGTGGTATAGGCAAGAGAAAGAGATAAATGAAATAAGATTCAAGAATTTTAGTTTGTGTCATTAAATGAAAAACAGTGAAACTGCTAGAAATAATAAATCCAAAGGGGCAGATGATAAGTAGAGAAAGACCAAGGCTTTGATTCTAAAAAATATGAAGGTTATGGTAGAGACTTCCAGTTGCAGGGGTTCATTGGCATTTGGGGCTATGCAGAGGAATGGGTAGATTAATGTAGTGGCCAGGGGATCATCTAGTTGGATGGAGAAAGATATAGGGCAGGAAAATTGAAGTTTCTCTCTCAAGTTCCTGTTGTTGAGATTGATATAAATAAGTGAGTTTTGAGTTAAATATCCTATATTCAAGAACTACTTTGTGATAACTACTATTACATTGTGGTAAATGTCTGGGAATTTAGTGAGGTGATCAAGGTTTAGTAGTTCATACATACATAAATGTACATATACAAATAACCACATAGATTCAATGATGAACCTTTCGTCTTAGTTTTCTATGATTTATTTTGGTACCTACTTATATCCCTGGACAAGAGTGATATAATTGCAGGTATGAGGCGAAGGTTTATCTTACCTAGGAGGCAAAGTTTATGCCCATCCCAGAGTTTAGACTGAGCACTTCCCCTTTCTGAGCTCCTCAAGCTTGCCTAATAAAAATGGATCCACAACAGAAGAAAAAACGCAGCTCCATAATGCTTCTTTTACTTTTCTTGCGAGTGAAGCAAATGGAATTGTCTAGGTAGAGACTAAGTTCTTAGAGAGATTGGGAGGACCTGGAGGGGAAGAGATAGGGAAATGAGTATTTTTACATTAATTTCTCCATAGTGGGAGGGGAACATACCCAAGAATAGAGAGGTGAGACCTCAGCGCTCCGAGTAGTTTTCTACAGACCTGGGAGCTGCAGCTATGAAATACCTGGAGTCAGAAGGAGATCTGCATCATTCATATCTCTTCATTGAATTCTCAGCTCAGTGCCATCTCAACTCTGTTCGCGTTGGTCACCATCTCATCCAGACTCAGCATATAGAGCCCCATCCTCATTTTGGTAGTGATCATCCTGCATTCATCAGATCCCATGGGTCTTTAGCCAATGCAAAGACTAAACTGCCCTAATCTCCCTAATCTTTAACCAGATGTAATGGTAATGATAAATTTCAGGTCAACAGCCAGGAAAGAAAATGGAAAAACGAGCAAGGAAATGGACTGCCACCGAGAACTTTCAGAAAGGAACTTAGCTTTATCAACACCTTGATTTCAGCCTTGTGAGATTCTAAGCTTTATCAACACCTTGATTTCAGCCTTGTGAGATTCTAAGCTGAGTCGACTGGACTTCTGATCTATGGAAACTGTGAAATAAAAATTTGCGTTGTTGAAAGTGGCTACATTTGTGGTAATTTGTTATGATAGTAACAGAAAATTAATATAGATAGTTTCTAGTTTGGGACAATTATGAAAAAAACTGTTATAAAACTTAAATATAGATTTTTTTAAACACAAATTTTCATTTATTTTGGGTAAATATCTCGGGGTGTCACAATCAATTCTTGTTATTTGTGGTAGTTATGTTCTATAAAGTCACCTTGAACACTGAGTTAGCGAGTAATGAGACATTGTTCCTAGGAGAAATGCAGGGTTAAGTTTCTGTGAGCCTCTAGCCGCAATGTTTTTGTCAACTGATCAATACGTAACTTTGTTTTACATGTGTTTTCTGTTTAATGACACCGTATTTAATACACATTGTTGCTTCATTAACACTGAACTCATGGCTAACAGCACTGTAACTTGTGGCTCAACAAAACTCATCTAACACACATTTTTTCCATAAGGCACTTTACAGCCTTCTTGAGTTTAAAAACACTAGACAGCACTTCAGCACTACACACCTAGGGGCCATTTTAAACAGCAAAGTCACCAACAAAAAGAACAAAAATGCAAAAAAAAAAAAACCATAGAAAACTAAATAGACTGAGAAAAGGACACATTTACAATATGAGAGTTAAAACAAGAAGCCAGAGCATTGCCTTGTTCAATCTCACCTGGGAATGTGCATGTTGAGTGACTCAAATTTTTTACTGCTCTGTACACGCCAAGGAATGACCACAAAAGCCTCATAAGTATCGATTTGGGAGTTACAAATGAATTTCAGCAAGTGGGCAAATTCACAAATGTGGAATCTGTGAATAAGGAGAATTGATTGTATTATTGTACCATACGGTGAGTGTATGTTTAACTTTATAAGAAAATGCCAAACTGTTTTCCAGAGTCACTGTACCATTTTGCATTCTCACCAGCAATGAGTGAGAGTTCCAGCTGCCCACTCCCTCACAGTAATTAGTATTGTCAGCTTTTCTGATTTTAGCTATTCTGATAGATATGTAGTGGAATCTCATTGTGGTTATAATTAACATTTCCTTAATGGCTAATTACACTGAACATCTTTTCGTCTACTTATATTTCATCCTTATATCTTCTTTGGTGAAGATATTTCTGTTCAAATATTTTGCTCATTTATTAAAAATTGTGTTGTTTGACTACTTATGGCTGTGTTTCAAGAGTTCTTTCTATAGTATTCTGGATGTAAATCCTTTGTCAGATATGTGATTTGCAAATGTTTCCTCCTAGGGTATGGCTTGTCTCTTCATTCTCTTAAGAATATCTTTGGCATAGCAAATATTTTAAATTTTGACAAAGTCTAATTTATTAATTTTTTCTTTTATGAGTCATGCTTTTAGTGTTAGATCTAAAATCTTTTTGTATAACATCAAGTAATACAGATTTTCTCTTACTTTTTTTCTAGAAATTTTATAGTTTTATATTTTACATTTAGGTCCATGATGCATTTTGAATTAGTTTTTGTACAAGGTGTGAGATATAAATTGAAGTACAGATAAATAAATAAAATGTCCAGTTGTTTCAGAATCATTTGTTGAAAGACTATCATTTCTTCATTGAATTGCTCTTGCATCTTTGTAAAATATAAATTAACCATATAGGTGTGGATCTACTTATGGACTTGATTCTGTTTCATTGATCTGTGTGTCATTCTTTTCTCTAATACCACACTGATTAGTGTAGCTTTATATTAAGCCTTGAGATTAGGTATCGTGAGTCCTCCAACTTTGTTCTTTTTTTCAAAATTGTTTTGGAAATTCTAATTACTTTGTCTTTCCATATAAATTTTAGAGTTAGCTTGCTGACAAAAAAACAAAAAATCCTGCTGGGATTTTGACTGAGATTGTATTGAATCTGTCTATCTATTTGAGGTGAATCTTCATCTTTATTATATAAAATCTCTTAATCCATGAACACATTATTTCTCTTATTTAGGTTCCCTTTGATTTTTTTGATCAATATTTTGTGTTTTCAGCATACAAGTGCTGCACATATTTTGTTAAATTTATAACTATGTATTTCATTTTGTTACTTTTTAAATTTTAATTTCCAATTGTTTATTGCTAGTATATAAAAAAATTGAACTTTGTATATTGACTCTATAATTTTGACTTTGTAAACTCACTGAGAGTTTCAAGAGTCCCCTCTCTCTTTTTTTTTTTTTTTTTTGTAGATTCTATAAGGATTTTCTAAGTAGATAATCAGGTAGTTTATGAATAGTGATAGTTTTATTTCTTCCCTTCTATTGTGTATGCCTATTTCTTTTCCTTGTCTTAGTGGTTTGATGTTGAATAGGAGTAGGTGAAGATCTTTGCCTTCCCCAAGTTTGGGGGGAAACATTCAGTCTTTTACCATTATATATGATGTTTGCTGTAAATTTTTTTAAATGCTACTTAGGTTAATGGAAGTTCCTGTACATTTCTAGTTTGCTGAGAGGGTTTTGTTTGTTTGTTTTTACTATGAATGGATGTGGAATTTTATAAAATGCTTTTTCTGCATTATTTGAAAAGATCTTATGGTTTTTATTCTCTAGTGTGTTTATGTGATGAACTATATTGAGTGATTATATGTTGAATCAGCCTTGCATTTCCAAGATATACCCATACACCCACTCGATTATGACATATTATCCTTTTTATATACATTACTGTATTTAATTTGTTATAGTTTGTTAATAATTTTTGTGTCTGTGTTCAAGAGGGATAGTAGTCTGTAGTTTTCTTTTCTTGTGATATCTTTGTCTGCTTTTGGTATTGACGTTATGCTGGCCCCACAAAAGTATAAGAGGAAAGTGTTCTATCCTCTTATATTTTTGGAAAGATATTATGTGTAATTGATATTGTTTCTTCCTTAAGTGTTTTGAAGAATTCACCATTGAAATAATCTGAGTCTGGATTTTCCCTTGTTAAAATGTCAGAATAATGTTTAAAACATGTAATTGAGCGCATATTATGTATCTGAAATATTGGTCACTTTCTCACATATATTCTCAATTTCTATAATACATTTATTACCTCTACAGTGAGTTTTGGCTTAAGTTAGCACAAGGTATCGATGGAAAGAAAAATGAATAAGTAGGTTTGATGCAAAGTAGACACTACTTTGTTAGTATTCTTGATTTTTCACTGAAGATGCTGAAATCTTCCAGTCAAAGAGCTAGACCTAAAGATGAGGCAACTTGTAACCTTAGATTTAGTCATGAGACTCATTTGAGCCCAAGTTTTCTTACCTAAAAAATAGATATAATGCATCATAAAATGTGTTACATCAGATAAAGTATTCTGAATTTATGCCTAATTTATAAATGACCTAATTGGTTGGGTTTTAATGGAATATAAACATTCATTTTTCATCAAGTTAAAAAGTATCAAGGGTTTAAGTTATTTAACTGTGAAAGAAGAAACTAGTTAGTTGTTCATCAAAATATGCATTCCCTTTGCTCTCTGGGTACATAGGAAGGCTATTTCTCAGCCTTCCTTGGAGGTATTTGTGGCTATGTGACTGAATTCTAGCCAGTACAATGCGAGAGGAGAATTGCATGCCTCTTCTAGTGCTGGTTCCTAAAGGCCTCTTCCATGCAGTCCTCCTTGTTTTGTTCCTCTTCAGGCTGGCTGGGTTGGAGACAATCAATGGTGACCTTGAAGACTGCTGAGCTGCTGAGAACATGAGTCCCTGAATTATTGTGTGGATGAAAGTTGCCCCGCCAACACATTCCCCTGTCCGGTAATGTGGTGTGAAAAACACAATAATCTAATGCGTTTAGATCATTTGGGGATACACTTGTTAACAACAGCTAGTGTTACCCTAACTTGTACAATTAGAGAGGGTGAGGGTTCTCTCCTACTATTACTATAATTTTCTTTTTTTAAAATTATTTTATTGAGGTTACACTGGTTTATAACATTGTATAAATTTCAGATGTATGTTATTATATTTCAACTTCTGTATAGACTGCATTGTGTTCACCACCAAATGTCTAGTTTCCATCCATCACTATACATATGTGCCCCTTTACCCCTTTTGCCCTCCCCCCATCCACTTCCCCTCTGGTAACCACCCATCTACTCTCCTTATCTATGTGTGTGTGTGTTTGATCGTTTTTTATCTTCCACATATGAGTGAAATCATATGGTATTTGGCTTTCTCCATCTGAATTATTTTGCTTAGCAAAATACCCTCAAGGTCCATCCATGTTGTCACAAATGTCACAATTTCATCTTTTTTATGGCTGAGTAGTATTCCACTGCATATATATAAAACATCTTCTTTATCCATTCATCTGTTGATGAGCACTTGGGTTGCTTCCAAGTTTTGGCTATTTATAATTTTCTTACTAGGAAAAATAAATGTTCAAATTTGAGCAATCTCAAATGGAACAGAAGTATCCTATTTCAGAGAAGACACAATTTATCATCCCTCAAAATCTATAAATCAAAAATAAAAAAGAAAAATAATTTTTAAGAGTTTGTTAATCAGTGAACTATTTCAGGGGAGGATGTTTGTGATTGTGTTTGTTTGTTTAAGGATAGACACAGTAATCCAAGTAATGCTGCAGAGGAGAGCATTCCACACAGCCATGATATTTAGTTTATGTAGCTAGAAACTTTACTCACACCTATAACTATGTGAGACAGTGGGTGAGCAATGTAGATTTTAGGAATTGCTAAATGACGCTGGAGAAGCTAAAGGATTTATATGTACTTGAGAGCAATATGAACTATCGGATATTTATATGGCTCACTAACAATTTCCATGTTTCTGCTTTCACGCTGAGAAATATTTGCACACATTTAAACAGGATGCCACAGTACTTTAGGAATAACAAACCAACAATTAAAATGCAGAGAGACAATAGATGCATGCTCTTTCGGTATGATGGAAGATTGTTTAGATTTCAAGGTTTATTTTGCCCTGCCAACAGTGTTATTAATCATCCTTCCTCATTTCTTTTCACTGCTGGAGTTTGACAAGGATTTTCTTTCACCTTGAAAAACTGCACATGGTGGAGAGTTTCTTGGCCTTATTCCTGCAGTCTTAATACCTTATACCCTACTGAGGAAGGGTAAATTGCCTTTTATTCCATATTCCACTATATTTCTGAAAAATGGTTTTCAAATCACAGATTTGATTCCTCTCTTGGTATTGAAAGATCATAAACAAATACGTTTTTATGTTATTTTTCTTTAGTAAGCTTTATGATTTTATCCTCGGCAACTGGACTAATTCAGTAAGCAGCAGACCATAAAGCAGTGAGTGGATACACTATTAATTTTTATTGCTAAAGTTTCCTTTATGTACTATTTGATCTGAAGATGTTATTCACATTTTTATGGTGATACTGGCAGACTTGAGAAAATCTAGCTGTATAATTCTTATTCATAAAGCCTGGGTATTTTTAACTCAGCAGCCCAGGGAATGGCAACAATTCAAATCTCCTCAACCAGTTCATTAAGTGAAACGTCTTGAGTGGGAGAGGGAAAGTAAAGCGGGTGGGTAGTAGTTTTGTCGCTCATTCAGTAGAGCACAATTGGGGTGGTTTAGCTGCAGTAGTTCACTACAAGAGCTCGGTGGATGATTTATTCTTTCCTTTGTTCACCTTCAAAATGAGAAGTATAGGCCTGAATCACCTCAAGAATAGCTTCTTAACATTGCTTTGATTCTGTTGCTGCACAAAATTGGAGCTGAAGCTGTTGACCATTAAAACAGAACGGTCAAATTTAAAAAAGAACCACAAAAGGAAAACAAAGATGTGTCCCATTTCCAAATGGGCGTTCTACAGGCCCTTGTCTCCAAGACTGTTTTGCTGCTGACTTTGAAGTTGTACGAATTGTTAAGTACAGCAGAGTCTCCCTTCCCAGGCTCACACTGATTCATCCAATGCTTTCAATCCATATTCCCTCACCTTCGAAAATAATGTGTGTCCTGTAGAGACATGGAGGAAGTGCTGGATATGATAGAAAACACTGGGGTGGTAATGGTAATACCAGCCTTCAAAGGACTATATTACATCAACTTGACCAATATTTATTGAGGACTTATTGTAAAACTTCATGGAAATACAAACAAATATAGTCCATGCCCACTAGGAGCTTGATCAGAGAAATAAGATCCAGTCATAAAAGATACATAAAATATAATTGATAATCATGCAAAAGCTGTTTTAAATCTGTGCAGTGCTATATCCTAAGTGACTGGTGTGGGCATTTAAAGGGAAGTAGCTCATTCTATGCTGTTATGATCTGAGAAGTTTTACAAGCATTTGGTTTACTCTTCGAAGGTTGTTTCATGTTAAGCAATATTAGAACACAAAAGATTTTTATCTTTACATCCATGAGGCAGACAATAAATACCAAAGGCACACAAAGAGGAAGACATGATTCAAGGCTGGAATGCGCTGAAAATTCTTTATGGAGGATGTAAGATATGAGTTGGGTATCTCCTAAAATCTACGGCAAACATAGTAGTTAACAGTGAAGGGTTAGAAATTTTCCTTTAAAATGAGGACTGAAGAAAGACCATTGATGATTGTTTCTATTTAACATTAGGCTAGTGATCCTAGTAAACATATTAAGATAACAAAAAGCAATGAAAGAATGAGAATTTGAAAGCAATATACAAAACAGCCAAGTTGCTGGGCACAAATCTATAGCAGATGCTTTCTGAAAAAGCTTTAATGAGATATAATTCACATACTATGCAATTCACCCTTTATTTAAAGTATACAATTGAATTTTTATATTAATTTTAGTATACTCACAGTTGTACAGCTATCATCATAATGTAATTTTAGAACATTTTCATCAATCAAAAAAGAAACCCTGTACCGTTAATAAAAAAAGAAACCCCATACCCTCGTCCCACACAAAATTTGTCTATTCCAGACGTTTCATATGAATGGAATCTTACAACATGTGGTCTGTTGTGACTGACTTCTTTCATTAAGGATGATGTTTTGGAGCTTCATCCATGTTGTAGTATAGATCAACACTTAATTACGTTTTATTCTTTATTGCCAAATAATATTCCACTATATAGATAAGTCAAATATTATTATCTATTGATAAATAGATAAATCCATTCATCATTTAATAGACATTTGGGTTGCTTCCACATTGTGGCTGTTATAAATTATGCTGCTGTAAACATTCACGTACAAGTTTTTGTGTGGATGTGTGTTCTATTTCTCTTGGCTAGGAGGGATTGCTGGGTCATATGACAACTCTACGTCTAACCGTTTGAGGAACTGACAGACTGTTTTCTCTACCCACCAGCAGTATATGAGGTTTTCAGTTTCTTTACATGCTCACCAAACGCTTGTTTTTATCTGTCTTTCTGATTATTGCCAATCTGCTGGGTGTGAAGCGTGTCTCGTGGTTTTGGTTTGTGTGTCTCTGATGGCTAGTGGTGATGGCACATGTTTTCATGTGGTTGTTAGCTATTTGTATATTATTTATGAGAAATGTCTATTCAAATCCTTTGCCTATCTTTAATTGGGTTATTTATCTTTTTATTGTTGACTTGTGAGAGCTCTTTGTATGTTCTGAATGCAAGTCCCTTATCAGATATATGATTTGCAAATATTGTCTTATCCTGTGGGTTGTATTTTCACTTTCTTAATTGTGTTCCTTAAAGAACAAAAGTTTTTAATTTTGATAAAGTCCTATTTATCTACTTTTTCTTTCGTTGCTTGTGTTTTTGTGTCATATCTAAGAATCCATTACCTAATCCAAAGTCATGAAGATTTATTCCTATATTTTCTTCTAAAAGTTTTAGCATTTTAGCTCTCACATTTAGCTCTCTGATCCATTTTGAGTTAACTTTTGTGTATGATGTGAGAAAGGTGTCCAAATTCATTTTTTTGTGTGTGGATATCTAGTTGTCTCAGCATCATTTGTTAAAAAGATGATTCTTTCCCCATTGATTTGTCTTGGTACTCGAAATCATCTGGCCATAAATGCGAGGGTTTATTTCTGGACCTAAAATCTTTTCCATTGAGCTATATGTCTACTTATGGCAATACCACAGTGTCTTAACAACTGTAGTTTTGTAGGAAATTGTGAAATCTGCTAGTGTGAGTCCTCTAACTCTGTTATTTTTTCTAAGTTTTTTGGCTACTCTGGGTCCCTTGTGTTTCCATATGAACTTTAAGATCAACTTGTCAATTTCTGCAAAAACCACTAGCTGGCATTTTGATGGTAATTGTGTTGAATCTGAAAATCAATTTAGGGAGCATTGCCATTCGACAATGTTAAGTCTTCTGATCCTTACACATGAATGTCTTTCCATTTGTTTAGATTGCATTTACTTTCTACAATGTTTCATAGTTTTTAGAGTATGTTTTGCATCTTTTCTTAAATTTATCCCTGTCATTTATTCTTTGGATGTTATTAATGAAAATGTTTTCGTAATTTTATTTTCTAATCGTACATTGCAACTGTATATAAATACCATTGGTTTTTTTACTTTGATCTGTGTCCTGTAACCTTGATGAATCCATTTGTTAGTTCTAATAATTTTTTAGTGGATTCCTTAGGATTTTCTATACATAAGATTATGCCATCTGAGAATAGAGATAGTTTTACCTCTTCCTTTCCAATCTGGATATTTTCAAATTTCTTTTTCTTCCCCAATTGCCTTGGTTAGAACCTCCAGTACAGTGTTAAACAGAATTGGTGAAAGCAGATCTTTGTCTTGTCTCCAGTCATAGGAGGAAGGCATTCAGTCTTTGCCCATTAAATATAATGTTAACTGTAGGGATTTTTGTAGATATCCTTTATCAGGTTGCGGAGATTTCCTTCTCTTCTTAGTTTGTTGAATGTTTTTTATCATGAATGAGTGTTGGATTTTGTGAAATGCTTTTTTCTGTCTATTGAGATCGTGTGGTTTTGTCATGTTTTCCATTGATATGATGTGTGACACTAACTGATTTTCAGATGTTGAATAAATTTTGGATTTCTGGGAGAAATCTCACTTAGTAATGATGTATAATCTTTTTCATATACAGTTTTCATAAACTGGATTCAGTTTGCTAGTAACTTGGAGATGTTTGTGTGTGTATTCATGAGAAATATTGTTGTATAGTTTTCTTTTCTTGTAATATCTTTGTCTGTTTTTTGGTATCAGAATAATACTGGCTTCATACAATGAATTGGGAACTGTTACCTCCTATTCTATTTTTTTTAGAAAAGTTTATGAAGAATTGCAGTTAATTCTTCTTTGAATATTTGGCAGAATTCACCAGTAAAGCCAGTGGGGCATGAGCTTTACTTTTTCAGATGTTTTTGATTATTTTATTTCTTTACTTGTTATAGTATATTCTGATTTTCTAGTTTTTCTTGAGTCAGGTTTGGTAGTATGTTTTTCTAGCAATTTTTCCTTTTCTTTATTTTTTTATTTTAATTTTTGTGAGGAAGATTGGTCCCTGAGTTAACATCTGTTGCCAGTCTTCCTCTTTTTGCTGATGAAGATTGGCTCTGAGCTAACCTCTGTGTCCATCTTCCTCTACCTTGTATGTGAGATGCCACCACAGCATGGCTTGTTGATCAGTGTGTTGGTCCGCTCCTGAGATTCAAACCCACAAACCCTGGCTGCCAAAGTGGAGCACACAAACCTAATCACTATGCCACTGGGCTGGCCCCACAATTTGTCCGTTTCGTGCAAGGTATCTAGTTTGTTGGCATACAGTTGTTAATAGTATTCATTTATACTCTTTTTTAGTCATGTGAGGTCGTTAGGGTCGCTCCCTCTTTCATTACTGATTTGTAATTTGAGCCTTCTATCTTTTTCTCTTGGTCAGTTTACCTAAAGTTTTGTCCCTTTTGTTAATCTTTTCAAAGAACAAACTTTTGGCTTCATTGACATCCTCTGTTTTTTCATTCTCTATTGTAGCAAATTGTTACCATATGCCATGCACCGTTTATATACTTTTTATATAAATAACCCTCTCTTCAGCCCTTTGATATAAGTACTATAATAATCTACCTTTTACATAAGAGGAAATTGAAGAAGAGAGATGTTGAGTAATACGCCCAAGGACACACAGCCAGTACTTGACCAGACCAGGGTTTAAATCCAAGCAGTTTGACCTTAGAGTTCATGCTCTCAACCATTTACTATACTGTACAAAATGATTTGTAACAGCACTGTTTGTAATAGTGAATCATAGCTATTAAATTGAGTCTGATAACATTACGTATATAGACACGGAAATACATTACCTCTATGCATGCACAAATGCACAGGCACCTGCAAAATTGCGTGTTATATATGTTAATACAAGTGATGAGGGAAACAAAGCAACTTACTAGAGAATATGTTTTTTTTTTAATTTATTTTTGTTTAAAAAAATTTTTTTTGGCTTATTGTGGTAACATTGCTTTATAACATTGTATAAATTTCAGGTGTACATCATTGTACTTCTATTTCTGCATGTATTACATCATGTTCCCATGTTCACCACCCAAATACTAATTACAATCCATCACCACACACATGTACCTAATCATCCCTTTCATCCTCCTCCCTCCCTCCTTCCCCTCTGGTAACCACCAATCCAAGCTCTGTCTCTATGTGTTTGTTTGTTGTTATTATCTACTACTTACTGAGTGAGATCATACGGTATTTGATCTTCTCCCTCTGACTTATTTCACTTTGCATAATACCCTCAATGTCCATCCATGTTGTCACAAATGGCTGGATTTCATCGTTTCTTATGGCTGAGTAGTATTCCAGTGTGTATATATACCACATCTTCTTTATCCATTCTTCCCTTGATGGGCGCTTAGGTTGCTTCCACATGTCGGCTATTGTGAATAACGCTGCAATGAACAGAGAGGTGCATGTATTTTTACGCATTGGTGTTTTCAAGTTCTTTGGATAAATACTCAGCAGTGGAATAGCTGGATCATATGGCAGTTCTATCCTTAATTTTTTGAGGAATATCCGTACTGTTTTCCATTGTGGGTGCACCAGTTTGCACTCCCACCAGCAGTGTATGAGAGTTCCCTTCTCTCCACATCCTCTCCAACACTTGTTGTTGTTTCCTCTCTTGTTAATTATAGCCATTCTGACGGGCGTGAGGTGATATCTCATTGTAGTTTTGATTTGCATTTCCCTGATAATTAATGATGCTGAACATCTTTTCATGTGCCTGATGGCCATCTGTATATCTTCTTTGGAGAAATTTCTGTTCAGGTATTTTGCCCATTTTTCAATTGGGCTGTTAGTTTTGTTGTTGTTGAGATGCATGAGTTCTTTATATATTTTGGAGATTAATCCCTTATCAGATGAATGGTTTGCAAATATCTTCTCCCAATTGTTATGTTGTCTTTTCATTTTGTTGATGGTTTCCTTTGCTGTGCAGAAGCTTTTTAGTTTGATGTAGTCCCATTTGTTTATTTTTTCTATCATTTCTCTTGCCCAGTCAGACATGGTGCTTGAAAATATGTTGCTAAGACCAATGTCGAAGAGCGTATTGCCTATGTTTTCTTCTAGAAGTTTCATTGTTTTAGGTCTTACATTCAAGTCTTTAATCCATTTTGAGTTAATTTTTGTGTATGGTATAAGGTAATGGTCTATTTTCATATTTTTACATGTGGCTGTCCAGTTTTTCCAACACCATTTGTTGAAGAGACTTTCCTTTCTCCATTGTACGTTCCTGGCTCCTTTGTCGAAGATTAGCTGTCCATAGATGTGTGGGTTTATTTCTGGGCTTTCAATTCTATTCCATTGATCTGTGTGTCTGTTTTTGTGCCAGTACCATGCTGTTTTGGTTACTATAGCTTTGTAGTATGTTTTGAAATCAGGGAGTGTGATACCTCCAGCTTTGTTCTTTTTTCTCAGGATTCTTTTAGCTATTCGGGGTCTTTTGTTGTTCATATAAATTTTAGGATTCTTTGTTCCATTTCTGTGAAAAATGTTGTTGGAACTTTGATAGGGATTGCATTGAATCTATAGATGGCTTTAGGAAGTATGGACATCTTAATTATGTTAATTCTTCCAATCCAAGAGCACGGAATATCTTTCCATTTCTTTGTGTCTTCTTCAATTTCTTTCAGCAATGTTTTATAGATTTCAGTGTACAGATCTTTCACCTCTTTGGTTATTCCTGTGCTTAGAGGGATTGCTTTCAGTTTTTCACCATTGAGGATAATATTAGCTGTGGGTTTGTCATATATGGCCTTTATTATGTTGAAGTACTTTCCTTCTATACCCATTTTATTCAGAGTTTTTATCATAAATGGATGCTGTATCTTGTCAAATGCTTTCTCTGCATCTATTGAGATGATCATGTGATTTTTATTCTTCATTTTATTAATGTGGTGTATCACGTTGATTGATTTGCAAATGTTGAAGCTTCCCCGCATCCCTGGAATAAATCCCACCTGATCATGGTGTATAATCTTTTAAAAATATTGTTGTATGTGATTTGCTAGTATTTTGTTGAGGATTTTTGCATCGATGTTCATCAGTGATATTGGCCTGTAATTTTCTTTTTTTTTTGTGTTGTCCTTGTCTGGTTTTGGTATCAGGGTAATGTCAGCTTCGTAGAATGAGTTAGGGATCTTCCCTGCCTCCTCAATTTTTTGGAAGAGTTTGAGAAGGATAGGTATTAAGTCTTCTTTGTATGTTTGGTAGAATTCACTGGGAAGCCATCTGGTCCTGGACTTTTATTTTTGGGGAGGTTTTTGATTACACTCTCGATCTCCTTACTGGTGATTGGTCTATTCAAATTCTCTATTTCTTCTTGATCCAGTTTTGGAAGATTGTATGATTCTAAGAATTTATCCATTTCTTCCACATTGTCAAATCTGTTGGCGTATAGCTTTTCATAGTATTCTGTTATATTCTTTTGTATTTCTGAGGTGTCCATTGTAATTTATCTTCTTTCATGTCTGATTTTACTCATTTGTGCCTTCTCTCTTTTTTTCTTGCTGAATCTAGCTAAAGGTTTGTCAATTTTTTTGATCTTTTCAAAGAACCAGCTCTTGGTCTTATTAATTTTTTCTATTTTTTTTTGTCTCTATTTCATTTATTTCTGCTCTGATTTTTATTATTTCCCTTCTTCTACTGATTTTGGCTTTGTTTGTTCTTCTTTTTCCAGTTCCTTTAGGTGCATTGTTAAATTGTTTATTTGAGATTTTTCTTGTTTGTTGAGATAGGCCTGTATTGCTATAAACTTCCCTCTTAGAACCGCTTTTGCTGTATCCCATAAATTCTGGCATGTCGTATTTTCATTTTCGTTTGTCTCCAAGTATTTTTTGATTTATCCATTGATTTCTTCATTGACCCAATCATTTCTCAGTAGCATTTTGTTTAATCTCCACATATTTGTGGCTTTCCTGATTTTCTTCCTATAGTTGATTCTAGTTTCATACCGTTGCGGTCAGAAAAGATGCTTGGTGTTATTTCAATCTTCTTAAATTTATGGAGACTTTTTTGTGGCCTAATATGTGATCAATCCTGGAGAATGTTTCATGTGCATTTGAAAAGAATGTGTATTCTTCAGTTTTTGGATGGAATGTTCTGTATATATCTACTAGGTCCATCTCTTCTAGTGTCATTTAAGGCCAATGTTTCCTTATTGATCTTCTGTTTGGATGATCTATCCGTTGGTGTAAGTGGAGTGTTGAAGTCCCCGACTATTATTGTGTTACTGTCTATTTCTCTTTTTATGTCTGTTAATAATTGCTTTATATATTTAGGTGCTCCTGTGTTGGGTGCATAGATATTTACAAGTGTTATGTCCTCTTGTTGGTTTGTTTCCTTGATCATTATGTAGTGCGCTTCTTTGTCTCTTTTTACAGTTTTTGTTTTAAAGTCTATTTTGTCTGATATGAATATTGCTATCCCAGCTTTCTTTTTATTGCCATTAGCATGGAGTATCTTTTCCCATCCCTTCACTTTCAGTTTGTGAGTGTCTTTAGGTCTGAAGTGTGTCTCTTGTGTGCAGCATATATATGGGTCTTTTTTTTTTATCCAGTCAGCCACCCTGTGCCTTTTTATTGGAACATTTAGTCCATTAACATTTAAAGTAGCTATTGATAAGTATGTACTTACTGCCATTTTTAAACTTTTTTTCTTGGTGTTTTAGTAGTTCTCTCTGTTCCTTTCTTTCTTCTTCTCTTGCTCTCTTCCCTTGTGGTTTGATGGCTTTCTTTAGTATTATGTTTGGGTTCCTTCCTCTTAGTTTTTTGTGTATTTATTATAGCCTTCTCGTTTGTGATTACCATGGGGGTCATATATAGTAACATACGTATATAGCAATCTATATTAACTTGATAGTCTCTTTAATTTGACTTCTGCTGAAAGGTCTACTCTTTAACTTCCCTCCTCCCACATTTTATGTTTTTGATATAATATCTAACCTAATTTTTGTGCATTTGTATCCATTACCCCCTCATCATGGAAATAGATAATTTTTTCTATTTGTGGTCTTCTCTTTTCTCCTTAAATAAGTCCCCTTAGCATTTCTTGTAGTACTGGTTTCTCGGTGACAAACTCCTTTAATTTTTGCTTGTCTGGGAAATTTTTTATCTCTCTTTCCATTTTGACTGATAATCTTGCTAGGTAGAGTATTCTTGGCTGTAGGTTTTTTCCTTTTAGCACTTTAAATATATCATGCAACTCTCTTCTAGCCTGTAAGGTTTCTGCTGAGAAGTCAGCTGATAGCCTTATGGAGTTTCCTTTGTATGTAACTTGTCTTTCTCTTGTGGCTTTTAAGGTTCTCTCTTTATCTTTAATTATGGACATTTTAATTATGATGTGTCTTGGTGTGGGCCTCTTTGGGTTTATCTTGTTTGGTGCTCTCTGTGCTTCCGGTACCTGGATGGCTGTTTCCTTCCTTAGGTTAGGGAAGTTTTGAGTTATTATTTCTTCAAACATATTTTCTGCCCCTTTGTCTCGCTCTTCTCTTTCTGGGACACCTATAACATGGATGTTAGTGCACTTGATGTTGTCCCGGAGGTCTCAGACTGTCTTCAGTCTTTTTAATTCTTTTTTCTTTTATCTGCTCAGTTTGGGTGATTTCTTCTAGTCTTTCATCCAGCTTGCAGATCCATTCTTCTGTATCCTCTACTCTGCTTTTGAGTTCTTCTAGTGAATTTTTCATTTCCAGTATTGTATTCTTCATTTCTGGTTGGTTCTTTTTTATATCTTCCCTTTCTTTGTTGACATTCTCACTGAGTTCATCTATTCTTCTCCCCAGATCAGTGAGCATCCTTAACACTCTTTGTTTGAACTTTCTGTCGGGTAGCTTGCTCATTTCTGTTGTGCTTAGTTCCTTTTCTGGGGTTTTGTCCTGTTCCCTTGCTTGGAATGTATTACTTTCCCTCCTCATTTTGCCTCTTTTCCTGTGCTTGTGTCTATGTATTAGGTAGGTTGGCCACATCTCCTGCTCTCGAAGAGGTGACCCTATATAAGTGATGCCTTAGGAGGAGTGGCAGTGTGCTTCCCTCTCCTCTCCAGTTGCAAATGTTCCAGGAGTGACCCCTGTGTGGGCTACGTGTGTCCTTCTGTTGTGGCAGGGTTGTTCTTCCCATAGGTGCCCAGGGAGGCTGAGCTATGCCCCTGGCCAGCTGTTGTAATACTCAGCTGCGTGTAGTTGTTGTGGGCCCTTCAGTCTCTTTATCGAGTGTGGGGTGTCCCAGCAGAGTTGGCTGCAAGGTCTAATAGCACAATCCTGTTGCTGTATTTCTATTAAGTGAGTAGGCCCCCAGCATGGCAGGTTGTTAGGCTCAGCAGCTTACAATTGCTATAAGCCTCTATCCTTCAGGTCTCTTGTCAGCTCTCTGAGGATTGCAGCTGGGTGGGGCTGGCCTCAGGCATGGGAGCTCCCAATTGTTTCAGGCTTTGGAAGGTGGGGCCAACCTCCTACGTGGGTCTTTGAGAAGCACAAGTCTTCTGCAGCTGACAAGCCCTGCCGCCCACAGGCCCACACATACAGTCAACACAGTCCTGCCCCGTGCGTGCACCCTGACCTCTTGAGGTGGACCTTGTCTCTCCAAGACAGGAGCCCCACACTCTCTACCACTGCCCCACACTCTCCACCCCCTCCTTGCACACACCCTGCCCTACAGAGGTGGACCCAGTCACCAGGCTGCAAAGAATCCAGTCACTAATCTATGCAGGCCCACAAGTTCCCTGAGGGCTTGTTGTTGGGTGGGGCCAGTCTCTAGGGTGGGCTGCCTGCCCTGGTTGAGCTGGATTAAATCGGTGCTCTAGTGAGTGGGGCAGACCCTGGGCTAACAGGCCCCAGGGAGAACTCCAGTGGCATATGCTGGTGTCTATGTCAGCATGCCCCCACCAGATCACAATAATGACTGCCACCAATGTCCCAGTCCCTGGAGAGGTCTCACCTCTCACCCAGATGCGCTCAGGACCTATCATATGAGTCTCTTTTCCCCAAAGGGTTGTGCACCTTTCTTTCTAGTGATTTTAGGTTGCTCTTTGAAATGGGTGAGTTTGTGTGTGGGCCCTTTAAGAGCCGGTTTTAATATCTTTGTGAACCAGCTTTTCTGGGGGTTCTCCGCAATGTTTTAGTAGCAGGCAAAGTCAGATATTCTGCCACTCGTCTTGATTGTGCTGGGTCGACAAAATGCCCATGGCAGGGGCGCTCCCCGGCTGGGGGCCCCACGCCTCCAGGGAGCCTGTGTACCTGTGGGCTGCTCCCCGCAGCCGTGAGGTGCTGCGGCTTGTGAAGGCGGCGTTTTCTCTCTCCAGAAGGGAGTTTCTGCCTCTTCCACCTCAATTAGGATTGTCATTTGTTGCAGGAGTTCCTCTTATCCAGTTTGCAGTTCCGTCTCAGGGGTAATTTTTCCACCAGTAGTTGTAAATTGGCCGTGTCAGGGGGAGGAGGTGGGTTCAGAGTCCGCCTACGCTGCCATCTTGACTTCTTCCTCGAGAATATGTTTAATGTAATCTTATTTTGATTCAAACAAAATAAAACCCTTTATTTCTAAACACATAGAAAAGTTCTGAAAGAATATTTAATAAAAGTTTAAACAAAGGTTGTTTTATTTTTCCTTTGATGATGTGATTATGAGAAGTATTCACTATTTGCAATTATCCATTTTACAATTTTTTTCAAAAAGCATATATTATTCTTTATAATTGAAGTATAAAGATATGTATCATAGATTGATTTCCATGAGAAATGATTGAAATAAGAAAAACGACACTTAACATGATTAAAGAAGTGTAGAATCCTCGTTAATACATTAAGATTTTTATAATTCTTAACTGTCCTGACAATGGTATGAAGACGACTCTGGGGTATATATTCAAACTATGGGAGAGAGCACACAAGGTGAATGATAGTAGAGAATTGTGTGAGTAATTAAATCAGGATCTCTAATTTGACAGTGTTCACATATATCTTTCTGTTTTCTATAAGGTTAAATAATTTTTAGAATTATCAATATGAAATTAGTGTGAATTCATTTAAACAGAAAAAGTTATGGGATTTGGAGGCTAAAATCAGCTGGAGACAATGAAGCTTTGGGGGACAAAGTGAAGGGATGATACAGGCAAGACCTTAGAACCAGAGGAAGCTGCAGAAGAGATTCCTATGCTGAAAGTAGATGACTCTAAACTTAAGATTATATGATTCTATACTTAGTATCTAGGCAATTTCCTCTGAATACAGTGCATTGAAATGGGAAAAATTGCCTTTGGTTGGATAGTTTAAGTCAATTGTATTTGACATACATTTATTACTTGTGTATTACCTGCTGGGGACTCGAATAGCTACTATGGCAATACAGAGGTTACCGGGTCATGATACATACCCCTTAGCAGTGCATAGTGCTTAGTCTACTATCTTCATGCAGCCTCACATGTCTCTTTTATTTTCATTAATCAACAAATCAATCAATAGCCATTTAATAAGCATCTACTCCAGAAAAGAAAAAATCCTTATCATTAACTGATAAAGTAAAACTTCGATTTAGCAAATTAGCATTTCACGTTCAGTATTGACAGTGAAAGTTTTCCTTATTGAAGTTACCCTTTATGAAAACAGAAAAATGCTAATAGCGTTCCAAATTTAACCTTGGCATTTGCAAGAGTTTTGATGTTCATTATATATGATGGCTTTGCTTCAGCCTTTCCCCTCCTCATGGGGCGAGGAATCTGCAGGGTCAAGAGACGCTCCCACGTCGAACGCTGCACTCCTCCCAGGACCCCAGAATTCTCTGAGCTAATGGACCCAGCTCACTTCTAAGGTCTTTAGGGGCTTCTTTCCCAAGTATGTTTTTTCAATGACTGGTCAAGTCACCAGTGTGTGCACCCCTCTGCCCAATAATCGGTCAAGAGGTAGCTGTTTGGAGGACAGTGGAAAAAATTTGGACATGTAGCCTGGGCTGTCCATATATATGTGTGTGAAGCCTGCAAAGGGCATGATGGGTCCGGGGTGGAGGGAGGTGATAGTCAGGAGCCTGCACTGGTGCTCTTCCCTGGACTCTGCAGATATTAAGGGAGGCCTGGTCTTTGTATTCTCTCTCTTGTCCTTTACTTATTCCTGAAATAGGCAATGCTTCTTCACCCCTCAGAGCCTGTTCACACGCTGTTCTCTCTGTCTTGCATGCCTTCTTATCCTCGGCTTCTCTACTCTTCTGGCCAGCAACCTTTCATGCAAACTCCTACTTATCTTTCATTTCTTAGCGTAAGGTTGCCTCCCCAGGGATGCTCTCCTCGCCAGCACGTGCTATGTCAGCTCTCTGCAGCAGGCCCTAATGAAACCACAGTGTGGTTTTCTTCACAGCACCTACTCGCAGGACTTGAATTTATATGGTTATTTGTCTCATGCGTGTACCAACCACTAGACTTAAGTTCCACGGCAGATGAATGATGTCTGTTTCATTTATAGGTATTTCCTTACCACCTGGTATAGTGCCTGGCACATAATAAACATTTACTAGATGGATGAATAAATGAACAAATAAACAGACAAATGAATGAATGGAAATCTCTCCATGAAAAGAGAATTTTTCCTAATTTGTTCTTTATAATCTTTGGAGGCTCAGCATTATGGGAGGCTATTTTAAGTTTTGTGTGCAATGCAGGGTGCTCTTCCTGAGTTTGGAATTTGCAGAGCAGGCCAATTACTGTTGTTTTTGAAGATGTAATTCTGTGGTATGTGGAATAATGGCTCCTCAAACATGTCCATGCCGTAATCCCCGTAAACTCTGAATGTATTATTCTACATTGCAGATCAAGGTTATGGACCTTGAGATAGCGAGATTATCCAGGTGTGCCCAATCTTAGCATATGAGTTCTTAAAAATCAGAGAACCTTCTGTGGCTGATTAAGAAAGAGATGGCTGTGTGAGAAGGACTTGACACCCCATTGCTGGTTCTGAGATGTAGTGGCTTATATGCAAATACTGGAGAGAGGCCTCCAGGGGCTAATGATGGCCCCAGATGTCGACAGCCAGAAGGACTTGAAGTCTTCAGTCCTACAACCGCATGGAACTGAATTCTGCCAACACCAAAATGAGCAGGAAATGGATTCTCCCCTAGAGCCTACAGAAAGGAAGGCAGGCCTGTGGACACCTTGATTTTAGCACTGTGAGATCCATGTCAGTCTTTTGACCTAGAGAACTATAAGATAATAAATACATGTTGTTTTAAGCCACTAAATTTGTGGTTACCGCAATATAGAAAACTACTACAAACTCCTATCCAGTTCTGAGCTGCAATGGGGTCTTCAGAGTTAAAGTCTTTCCTTTTAATCTGGGGAGAATGCTCTTTACTGTCCTTAGATTTGTGAACATTTACTCAATGTTTGTTTCATGTCATGAATTTCAATCTTACTCTTTTACATATTCTTTTGCAGTCTCATACTACTGATGGAAGAATTTGCAAAAATTATGACATTTGTGAAATTCTCCTTATAACATACTGAAAAAATAAGAATAATAAAAAATATTTAATTTCTAATGGGGTATACAACATATTTCCTGCTTATCACTTAAGTTTGCCTTTAGTCGAACATACATCCTGCACACTTGAATGATTTAAATCGGCATCTTTTAACAAAAGAAAAATCAACATTTTGTAGTAAAGCCATGTAAATTAGAGCAAGACCTGAAATGATAATGATAATTTCAGTATGCATGCAACTGAAGTGTACTCTCTTGAAATCACAAGATCTTAGAGCTAGAAGTGATTTTAACCTCTTATGTCTGAAAAGGAGGAAACTGATACCAGAAAATGTAATACCTAACTGACTTGCACATGTTTATCTTATCTGTTGCGACAGACCCAGAACTAGAATTCTGATATTATGTTTTCCAGTTGAAGTTAGCATCCACTAGGTGTTTCTTTCTTAAGAAAGAGGGTAGAGGAGATATATATATATAAATTTTATATACATATAAAATTTAGATTTAAACTGGATCTTATAAACCCAATAGTTTAATGAAAGGGAAGTATATTAAACTCTTGGTTTATGGGATCCAGTTAAACGCAAATTATAATGAATAATGTAAAATATAGTAGTAGTTTTATTGCTTTGTGGTTCAGAGTTTATTTTCTTTTATAAGGGCATACAACTTTAAAAGATGCTGAGATTGGTAAATGTTAATACTTGTTAAGATAAATAGTAGATAAAATGTGTATTCATTATACTATTTTCTCACATTTGTATATATTTGAAAATTTACATAATTAGAAAAAGAACATGCTGTAGTTCACAAGGTTAAACTCTCAGAAGCACAGCAAATTCCATGGAGTTTGAAATTTTGAAATGATCGAAAGGATATTAAGCTTTGTTTGGTTTTGTCATGTCATGTTCTTTGACATCCATTGTGTGTGAGTGCGTGGGCGTGTGCTCTGCATGTTATTCTGTCAGAGGCACAATGTCAAGAGATCTTTTCTACAAAAACGGTAAAACTCTAGACATTTGAATTAACTGCTGGGGAAGGAACATGGAATATATTCAAACAAGGAAAAGCTAGGGTGAATATCAATTCATTATATAAAATATATGCAGGTCTAGATATTTGCAGATGTAGAGAGGTATGGCTATTTAAATTCTGTTCTCTATTTTAAGTAACTTTCTCCTTTGTGTTTATTTAAAGAAAAACAAACTAGGGCAACTTTGACAAAAACGGCAAGTTTTATGTTTGCATTTTGAAAAGTCTTTAATATTTATTAAGATTGTAAGTTTAAAGATAGCTGAATTACATTCCTGCAAATTTAAGGGAAATTAATAGAATAATGAAAGAGTATGTTGCAATTTAATGGTATCTCCATTAATGACCTCCTTCTCTTCAACCAGATGTATCTGGGGTAGCAGACGGTGGTGCAGACGTGATTTTTATGTTTGCTAACAAGTCAACGGAGAGAACCAACTCCAAACGCTCCTGTCTTTCGGGGCTTCTGTCACATTGTGCTCCAGCTCATTGCACTATCAGAGTCAAGCAGTTTCTCATCTCCTCCTCTGACTTGTCAATTTATAGTCGTTTAAAATGAAATCCCAGTGGCAACCTTGTTTTAACTAGAATGAGAGACATGCTGTTTAGGGTTACAATTTTATTTCCCCCCCAAATGAAAGAATAATGCCTCATTAAAGTGCCTGTATTTTCCCAGATATCCTTTCAATAATATACCCGGACAAAAATTCCAGACTTGTATATCTGACGTTAACAGGAAATACTGATTATCTCTTTTCCTAGCCCCGATGTTCAATGCCATTTTTCTGTATACATCTATTGTAGGAGAGTTCTTGGCCTCTACTTTTATTCCATGGGGCATCTTTAAAAAATCCAGTGACAATAAATAGAGTTAGAATCATGTCTTCTCTTAAAAGATTCTTCCACAACTTAGTAGATCTCAGGATTGAGTTTTTCTTGATCTGTGGAATAGAAATTGGCTGTTTGTGACCCTCTGATTTGGCCTGTTTCCCTGGAATCCTGGAATTATAGCTATGTGGTTTATTTCTGCATGTATGCAAGGTAAAATCTGGCCTTTCTCTGATATTTTTTTCTTATTTTAGGCCAAGTTCTCCAATAATTTACTCTTTAAATGCAACTAAAAATAACCATGGTTACATATCATATTTCAAACTACCCCCAGATCATTTAAAAAATATATCATTTAAAAAGATTGTGTTGAAAGGTCCAGTATTTCATAACATTAACAATTTTACTCTTTTAGAAAGTAGCTAACTAAGAATGTGTCTTCTAGGTGCTTTCCTTCTGAAGACCCTTGTTTGTCAAAAAAGATGAACTTCCATGTCCCAAGTTATGTGAATAGATTTACTTTTCTGTTCAAAACAGCAGCCCCTCATTTCTCACTACTGAAAACGCCTCATTGGCTCTTAGTTTGCGTGTCCAATGACTGTACCGTTGACAAGGCCCTCTTTTGTTTTCCTTTATTTAGAAACACCATCAGTTCTGACATGTTTGTTGTATTTTTTAAAGTCAAACTTCCTTTTTAATTCCATAGCCTTTTTTTTTTCTCTTGATAATTTCCCCAGCAGCATGAATTTGAGCGACCCTAGGACCAGGGTCTCTCCCTCCTCCATGAGGCTACAGGACACAGATAGAGGCAGCGTAGTCAGAGGAAAGCATGAGGATTCGGTGGCCAAACAGATCCATCTTGAATCTCAGTTTCATCCAATAAGGTTGCTGAGAAGAGTAAATTTAGTAATATGTGCAAAGATTCTGGCACAGTGTTGGTGTTCAACAAACATTATATCCTTTCTCTTTATTTCTGGCCACCATTTCTTTTGTACCACGTGCTTTATTATTTACATTTTTGGTTTTAATTAGCATTTGTAGCATTTTAAAGTATTTGGCAGAGTGTCTGTCATATAACATCACTCAACAAATATTAGTCATTATTAAAGTTATTACCCTTATATTTCCACCCCAACATTTCCTGCCTCCATTTCCAATAAAGTTCTTTTTTTTTTTTTGTGAGGAGATCAGCCCTGAGCTAACATCTGCCAATCCTCCTCTTTTTTCGCCGAGGAAGACTGGCCCTGGGTTAACATCCGTGCACATCTTCCTCCACTTTATATGGGACGCCGCCACAGCATGGCTTGCCAAGCAGTGCGTGGGTGCACGCCCGGGATCCGAACTGGCGAACCCCGGGCCACCGCAGCAGAGCGCACGCACTTAACCTCTTGCACCACCGGGCCGGCCCCTCCAATAAAGTTCTTTATGCTTCCAATTGCTCATATATATATTGTTCTCCTCTAAATGTATGCTGAGAATGCTCTTATCTAGGAACTGGCTTTTTTTGATGTCCTTCTCAGGAGGATGAGTTCCTAAAGGTGAAAAGTGAAAAAAGGGTAAAGTGGAAGAAAAACTACATCATTAAATAATAAGGAAAAGTTGGAAAGGAAAAAAAAAAAGAAACTATATTTGTCTTATTTGGATAGTATTTAAGAAAGAAAATTTTTGAAGAGCAAAGTGCATTCAGAAATGAATTGTTATGATATTGATATTTTTAGATTCACTACTTGGCCTTTGAGTGATTCATTGTATTAATAGTGCATACTGGTGTTTGACCAATTTAACAGTAATTGAATGTAACATGATGCATGAAATCTGCTGTGTGATTACCATCAAGATGCAATTTTGTTTCATGAATGATATGAAGTTTTTTGAAATGGGAATTTCAGATTTCACCTTGAGATAAAATTTGTAGTCATGTTTCGATACAGGTGGCTAGATACCTTGTTCAAACGCATTATGAAGAAAATGAAACAAACCATGGCCACTTGTGTGTTCATTAAATTATATGAGGTTAACAGGTTGGCGCTTTCTTTGAAAATATATCTTATTTGATATCAACATTCTCCTGCTCTAAGTAACACTAGTTATAATAATTTCTTATATCTTCTTATCAATGCTGGCTCTTCCCTTCTCTAATTGTTTCTTTCTATATGAGCTGTTGTCACACAATGACTTTTAGCATTTGATTCCAGTCTACTATAAAATCCTCTCCTTACTAGCAATGCTGTATTAATAATGGAAAGCACATATATGAAGTTATTGACTCTTCTACATATTTTTAATAGTCAGTCAATTTACAACACAAGAATGCTATGGGAGTGCTTTCTCTGGGAGGATCTCATTCCCCCAAGGGCTTCAATTGCAATGTCCCAAAGACTTCTGGGTCTATGCAGTCAACCCAAGACTTTCTCCTGAACTCCATGCCTGCATTCTCAACTGCCTACTGTTCATTGCTACAGGCATTTAAACTACAGTTATGAAGAGCTGAACTCACTGTTTCCTTCACAAATCTTAAAGAAAGTTACCACCACTCATATAGTTGCTTATTTTTTGAGAAAACAGTGTCATCCAAATGCCTCCTTCTCCATAAACAACCTCCATGTCCAGTCAATCACTGCATTTTCTGAATTCTGCCTCCTTAATCTATTTCCTTCTCTCCATCCCCACAGTCCTACCACTTTTTGGGCCATCAGCATCATTTACCCATTTTACTGCAACAGCATGCTATTTGGTTAGCCTGTTTCTTGTGTGGATAAAAATGCAGGCACAGAATTATTTATATCACCTCACTCCCATGCCTAAAACACGTGGATGGATTTCCCTGCCCTAAAATTAAGGTTAAAACTCCTTAACGTGGGTTACAGTTTCCTTTATGATCCTGTTCCAGCTGTCTTCTCCAGCCTCATCTCTGTGTTCTTCCTCCCAGCATTCCCTGCTACAGCTCCACTGAACCTCTTCGGGTTCCTGGAGCAGCTCATTCACTATCCTGCTTCAGCGATTCTGCCCTACCGTTTTCTTTCCCTGAGACACTTCTCTCTCTACTCCATCTTTATGATTCACTTTTTATCTTAGTTAGGGTTCTCCAGAGAAAGAGAACGAATAGGATACACACACAGACACACACAGACGTGCGCGCGCCGCGCGCGCGCACACACACACACACACACACACACACACGATTTGTTATAAGGAATTTGCTCACATGATTTTGGATGCTGAGAAGTTCCAAGATCTGTAGTCAGTAAGCTGGAGACCCAGGAGAGCTGATGATGTAAGTTCTAGCTGGAGTCAGGGTCCAAAGGCAGAAGTCCAATGTCCTAGACCAAAGACAGACAGAGAGAGTGAATTCTCCTGTACTCTGCCCTTTTGTTCTATTCAGGCCTTCAATGGACTGGATGAGGCCCACTCACACTGGGAAGAGCAAGCTGCTTTATTCAGTCGACCAATTCAAACATTAATCTCATCCACAAATACCCTCATAGACACACCCAGAATAATGTCTAACCAAAAATCTGGGCACGCTGTGGCACAGTCAAGTCGACAAACAAAATTAGCTGTCACACCCTTCTAGTCTCATTCTGGATACTCTTTTCTCAAGAAAAATTTCCGTGGCCCCCAAGTCCTGATGAGATTGCATTCTTACTCTCTTATCTGCTTCCATAACACCCTGCTTTCCTCCATCGTAGCCCATACCACACTACATGGTCATTCCCTGCTTGCTTACATCCCATACAGGACTCTAAGTCTTGCTCATCTTTACCTCTGTAATTCCTAATTTAGGAGTTAGGAATTACACTTTGGTTCAATAAATATTCGTTGAATGCATGAGCTATTCTATTAACCTTTAAGCTGAATCCTTACTAACATTAAAACTATATACTTATTTTAGCTTGATTGCTTATATAAAACCAACATTTACTGTTGGCCAATTATGGCTGACTATATATGTGTAACAATATTCAACATTCTGGTTTCATTAACTTTCCTCTGGGATTTATACACTAAACCCACTCGATCTGTGGTTTAGATATTTCATGCTGATTAAAACTGTGGCTACCTTAGAATTCTCTTGGTTGCTCACCACCAGGGAAAAGGGCATTCAATTTAGCTGTTTCAAATTAGAAAGCAGCGTACGAAAGGAACAGAGGATTTGGAATAACAAGACCCAGGTTAGAAGACTAGTGCTGGCAGCCTTCATTTTGCCTTAGTTATTGACTTCTGTATACTGAACATCTAGAGAAGTACTTGGCACAAAACAGATTCTAAAAATTGCTAGATGAGCCAACTTTGATAAGTTACAAAAAATATTTTAATCACAGGCTTCTCATTTAGTAAGTGACAGTAATTGTGTTTACTTCACAAAGAGTTTTGAGACTATAAATGAGTTAATATACTCAAATTGAGTACAGAGTGGATGTGAAATGAAAGTCTTGTATTTCTTATTTACATATCATGGGAATATCTGTGAACGTGTTTATAAGTGCAAAATATCTGTTCGATCCTGTAGCCCCCAATTACACATTTTTTCCCCTTTATTTTCAAGCACTTAATATGTGCCAGGCAGTATCCTAAGTGCTTTACATACATCATTTCATTTTATTTTAATAAGGTATTGGTCTTTTTAATTGGCAATGAATATCTTGTCTCATAAAGATTCCATAACTTGCCCAAGTTCACACAGGTTGCAAAGCCTACACTGGCATCTGGGTTTATCTGATACCAAAATTCAATGGTCATAACTGTTCAATTTTCAAACAGCTGGAATAAAGTCTGTATCCATTAAAGTTAATTTCTTTTCCCTTCTTGTCCTACAGGATCAGCGTCCTCCTGTTCTATGTCCTTTGGATTTGCACAAGCACAGAGTGTATGATGTTTGCGGCAACAAGGCAGGGACAATTTAATGGCATTTCCACCAGATTGTGTGAAGACACTCCAACTGCTCTTGGCTCCTTCCCAGTTGCATTGGCCTCCTTGCCCTCCCACAGGTGGGCTTTCATACCCAGGGCAGAGCTGGAACACGGCCATGACTGCTGCAGAAGAGGTCTTTCCTGGACAGACTGGTCAGACGGCACTGGAGCATTTGTAATGGGAGGGTTGTTTGTCTTTCCTTCATCTTTAAGAAGGTCAGAAAAGACCCAGCTCGCTATGTCCGGGTAAAGAGAAATGCAAAGATGAAACTTACCTTACATCTCTATACTCCTCCCTTCCCAATGTTCACCTCGGTATATAAATGGAGTCCCTAACTTTCACTCCTTAATCCCAACACCAGGTGATGTTCTTCCGTCTCTAGGGAACCTTTCCTTTCCTTACTTTTCTCAGATTTACTTCCACAAAAATCATCCTCTCATTCTATAAATGGTGCCTTTTTCTTCATTGTTATTATTGCCCTTATTCTTCATCTCTATCTTTGAGAATATTCTTTTTTCTCTCTATAAAAATAACAACAAATATCCTGATTTGATTCTGATTTTTCTTTTAATTACCATCCTTTCTTTTTCCATTTGATGCAAAACTCTTGGGACATATGGTTATCTTAATTTTTCTCCCATTACCTTCCAAGTTCTACAATTTAAGCTATTTCATTGAGTTAAATATATCATTGAGTTAAAAACCATCAATTGAATTACATTTACGACTTTATAAATTGCCTGAATGATACAAATTGATTTCATTGTTTTTAAAGTGATACTTCATATATTCATAGAAGCATTTCCAATCAACTGTATTATAAATTATCCCTGGAGAATCAGTGTTTCTCTGCAATGAGTAGGGGCCATCTTCCAATATTGCAAACATTTGGCCCATTTACAAATGAGTCTGCTTTTTATTTCAGGGTTTAATAAATTGATTTTTATAGTGAATTTATTCAATTATAATAGGAAGATATCCTATGCATTAATAATTTTAAAATTTAAATATACAAGTACCCAGTTAGTTTTGTTCTTAATTACTGTATATAGACAGACACACACTTTTTTTTGCCTACTGCAATCCATATAAAATTTAATAGTAGTTTGACTAATGTGATAAAAATTATTTTGCTTATAATTACTTCAATTTGTTGGAAGAACTTTAAACACTTGGTTCCTACAAGTGGAAATTAACATTTTAAAGACACAGTGTTGTCAGAGAGTTCAGCAAAGCATTTGAGTACTTTTTAGCCTCAAGAAGTGGGAAAATTGTACTTATTTAAATGTCACTGTTTTGCAAAAACTTTGAGTCTTTTTCTTCTTTGTCTCTTTATCCCTCATTTGCTAGTGCTTACACAATATATGCAGTAAATGTATTTTTTGGAAGTCTAACTATTTTTAACAGATGCAATCCTTAATTTTATTGCTTCATATTTATATTAGAGATTAATATGTTTGCCTGAATGCCAGGCAGATTAACTTCTCTTTGTTTAGCTTTATAATTTTTGCTTTAAGCACTGGAGAAGTTTGTTATTGACAAAGCTGAACTAATGTCAATGATCTTATTTTTCAGAATTTTTTGTGACATTGAAATTTTGGGAAAACATAGATGCATATAAATTAGATGATAAAGGTAGAAACCGAGGCTTTAATTACAAGAGATACTCAGTGTACTTTTTATTCTTAAGCCTACTAGATGAGAAAATTCAAGCCATTATTCAATGTTTTTTTAAATAATTTATTGCTGTTTTTAGAACTCTTTACCGTGTTTATTCTAATTCTTTAATTCCTTCAATAAGAAAAATCAACCTAATTAAATAATTGCAGGTTAAAATTAAATTTCATTTCAATATTCTTGACCAGGGAACCCTAAGAGTTTTTAAGTGTTTAAGTAACTCAGTTGTGTAAGCGTTAACAGTCAGAAATATATCCAGGTCATCTAAGTCATACAATTGTCAGATGGTTGCTAGGCAACAGATATCAGGTTTGGCTGATGCTTGTTTCTAGGCAAAGCTTACCATGTGAAAAGAAGAACAAATTACATGACACCTGCATTTTGTTGTTATGCTTTTTGAAAATAAAGTTGTATTTGGAGGGGAAAAAAGCCCTGACATTTATTATGCACATCATCTTTCTTCTAAATGTCAGAACTATATCATTTGATAGTTAAGTGATAAGGTACAATGAATTGAAATGACGGATGACATTTTATTTCTTTTATGGTTTTAGATAAGGGCCTTTTGCCTAATGCTGTTTTTATATCTTGTCATCAAGTTAATTAACTTTCTGAATTCATTGTGATAGAAAAGAAGCTGCAAGTCAAAATTAATTGAAATATAATTAATTTAAAATATACATATTTCAATGCTACTGAGGACAAGAAGTGAAAATGACTTATGTTACATGATTCTAGTACAACGTCAAAATATTTCACTGGTGATGGAAGTGATGTTGAGAGAGAGATCACGTTTTAGAAATCTAAGGTGAAACTCTAATTCTTTGCAAATGACTTAAAACTACTATTATTACATATTACTTGATTAATTTTTATTTTCTGTAATATATAATAAATATAATAAGAAATATAAAATGTTCAGCATAATGACAACTTCCTAGTTATAAACTTCAATGATGTTAGTTTTTCTCTCCCCCTTTTTACTTTCCATATTAATAATTGATGTATAAGGAGTAGGTGAGAATTTTGATAGTGGTTAAAGATGGTTCAGTTCAGACCCAAGAGAAAATAACCAAAATTATCTGTTAGCCATCTGGGAAACAAAAACATTGTTTGATCATTAATTTTCAGACATTATATATATATATTTTTGTGTGTGTGTGTGTGTGTGAGGCAGATCAGCCCTATGCTAACATCTGCCAATCCTCCCCTTTTTTTTCCTGCTGAGGAAGACTGACCCTGGGCTAACATCTATGCCCATCTTCCTCCAGTTTATATGGGACACCACCACAGCATGGCCTGCCAAGCTGTGCGTTGGTGAGCGCCCATGATCCAAACCAGCGAACGCCGGGTTGCCACAGTGGAGTGCATGCACTTAACTGCTTGCGCCACCGGGCTGGCCCCAGACATATTATAGTTTTTAAAGTATAAATTTCAGAGACCTGATTTTTATTCCCCAAATGAGGAATTGTGGCAAAAATCATTTAAAAAATTCACTCTTGATTAGTTTAGTTTTTCACTGGGAAAATTTAATTCAAAACTTAGCAAAACCGATGTTTTCGTTTTGTGTAACTGGATGCAGTCTTTCACAAATTAAGAGATTTTCCAGTTCCTGGGATTAGATAAAAGACATAGAATATATATATATATTCAAATTCAATATTTTTACAAAAGAGAATTTTGTCAAATTTCTATCTAGAATTATGATTCTGGTGCCTCTTTCTGATTTCTGGAGTTAGATAACAGAACCTAGGAGAAAACTGAAATAAAGTACGTAAGATAGATGAGTCAGATGGAGGTGTATAATGACAACGATTTAGCAAGTCAACTTAGAAATAATACCATAATTTTTTTTTCTAATTCTAACAGAACTTTTTGTTTATAGAAACCTGAATTCTGTATTCAGTTCACAGAGCAGACACCTACTTAGTTACTACAGACTTAAAAAATTGAGACCAGGATTTGTTTTCTCTCTTAGGAAAATCACTCAAGGAATATCTCTTTATATTTTTCTTATAAAAAGTGAGGATTCCGGACCCCACATGAATTTGTTGCTGATAACATATAACAAATAATAATAATAAAATGGAGATACTTTAAATTATGAAGCATTATTTTATTTATGAATATGTCTAACATAAAGAGAAATTGTGGTTATGCTTATTACCTATTCTCTATACAGCAGCTTTTAAAATGCATGACCTTGTTCAAGAGCAAACTGCCTAACACTTTCTAAAATAAAGACTATGTAGACTTGAATAAATATTGTTACCAGGCTTTAGAAATGTTTCAACATCTTATGAAATAAGCACATTTAGAAAATCCGAGTTGTTACAAATTGAGGAGTAGATTGCTCAAAAGATGATGCTGCTTTCAAAGTTATGTCTCTTAAAACTATTATGTTCAATTTTCTTTTTCTTTTTGACATCCAGACACAGAGGCATGTCTGGATGAAAAGAGTTTTATTTAAAAGGCAAGAAACAAACTTTAAAGAATTAGTATTGATGCTTGAGGCTTTAATATGAATTTCTGGGGATATTTTGGGAATTAGTTGTGGTTAATTCACTTTTGTTCATTTCTTCTGTATGTCTTCCACGTTGAGGGACATGTGAAATCAATGCAACCAGGTGTACAGAAGAGAATCAAGCTTTTTCAATCCCACTTTCCTTAAATTACTAACTACAGTTATCGTTATTTTAATGAGACTTTTATTAGTATTTGAAATGCTTCTTGTCTTACAACTTCCATTGAGTTGTTAAATATCTATCTTTTTTTCCTCATCTTATTTCTTTAATAGGTTATCTGTATAGAATTTCATGGACACTCTAAGAAATGATGATAGATTCTTTAGTCCTGAACTGAGGATGAGTAAAATAGTAACTTTTGTTAGGTCAATCAAATCATGATGTCCATTTCAGTTATTTCATACAGCACATTTTGGTGGAGCCGTAATAAGATCTTCCTTTTGAGACACACTTTATTTTCCCTCAACCCATGGGCATAATCTGCTAGAAAGTGACAGCACACCTACATTGTATAGCAAACAGTCCGATTTATACAGAAGAGATTCCACATTTCCACACCTGACTTGGAATATTTGAATGTGAATCGTAGAATCACTGAGAGAGATTGTCCAAATGGGTGGCCTGCTCAGCTATAAATAGGAGAATAGAAGAGAATATGAATAAGATGAAAAAAATTAAAAACTTCATGATGTCATTAGTTTGGCTTATATTGTAATTGAAATTAATTTGATTACATTACAATTACATTAGCAAATAAGTGTGAAATAGGATCACATATTATATGTTAGAAAAGCCATTGTTAGGAGACCAAGCCAGTAGTCTCAGGATGCTGACTGTACTTAGAAAAGGAACAACATCTAGGGATTGGAGAAGGAAAAGAAATAGAGAAGAGGAATGGAACCAACATTTATTAAAGGCCTGACACTTGAAAGACACTATTCTAAGTGCATGTTGTCCCATTTAACATTTATAACTCAATAAGGCAGAGTGTCATCTCCAAAAAATAGATGAGGAAACAAAAAACTTCAAAGAGTTATGTAACTTGCAAAAAGTTTTAAACTGGCAGCCAACAGAGAAGGCATTGGAACTCTGGCATGTCTGCCTGCCGGCCCGGGTTTATGTGGTTGCTGAACCTGAAATTAGCAGGGGTAGCAGCACCTGTAGCAAAAGATCCATCCTTATGTTCCTCATTTTATGGCTTTATGATAGGTGCTGAAAAAAGAAACCCTCAGTGATGAGGGCCCAACTTTAGAAAATAATCTATTATTTAATGGAGGTTATGTTTTGACACATTATTTAATGGAGGTTAAGTCTTAGCATACTTTACTTCCTAAATTTTATGTAAGACAAACACTTCTGCTGCAGATATGTACAGATAACAGCCTGAGTGTGTTCATTTTACTAAAAGGCAAACGCTGGTGTTATAAAAAGAAATAAATGATGAATATCACTTAGAAGAGTGGTTTTCAAACTTGTGCTTTTAAACTTATTTTTGAATGTGAATCAGTGAGAAAAATGTACTCTCTTTCATCACCAACACACACACACAAATTTCTAAAATAGTACTTTACCTTAACTGCATGTAATGCGTTATGTATCCATCCTATCCATCCCACCCCTCCCAATTCACACCATAACATAACACTTTTTGAAAAATACTGGTTATAGATACACTGAGTTGATTCCATAACACACTGTGGGCCATGATGTATGGTTTGGAATTTACTAATTGAAAGATATCAGGTAAAGCTTCCTGGAGAATGTAAACTTTAAACTATAAACTTAGACTAAGAAAATAAGTAGAACGTAGTTAGGCAAAAAGTAGGGGATGGGTGGCAGTGTACGGTTGTATTCTAGGCAGAGAAAACAGAGGTGCAGAAGCCCAGAATTGGAAAGGAATTTGGTGAGATCAGGAAACCGAGAGAAGGGACGGTATAGCTGGAATATATTGGCAGAGTGGGAGAGTGATGAGTGAATCGATATGCATATAAACCAAAGCTATATAGACCATATTAATAATGAATTTTTTGAAAGATGCTAATGGAGGAGGGAGAGGTGTGGACTGGATCACATTGGTTTCACGAACAGGTCAACCTGGAGGCCGGATGGGGAAGAATCTGAGGAGGGGCAAGAGTGGTCATCAGAAGAGCAGTTAGGGGGCTGTTATAGTGGGCTGGGTGAGAGACATAGCAGTTTAGAGTAGGCCAGTGCAGAAGCCTTGGAGGAAAGTAGATGAGATAAAGGTATGTTTATGAAATAAAACAAGAAGATTTGGTGATGCATTGGCTGTGAAGGGACAGTGAAGAAGAATGAGGGTTTAATGACAATAGTTAAAATAATTACTAACATTTTACAATAGTTACTGTGTGTCAGACACTTTCCTAAGCACTTTATATGTTAAATTTGGCCTTCAAACATTTTTCTGAATGCAACTCAAGTTAAGAAATCTATTTTATGTTCTCAGATACACACATGTATTCATAAAACAGTACCTCAGATTTCTGGCTTAACAGTTAGGTAAAGGCTAGTGCTATAACTGAAATAAAGAATAATGGAGAAGTCTGTTTTTGGAGGGGGAAGGGGGGAATGATGAGTTTGATTTTGCATATCGTGAATTTTAGATGTCTGTGTGTGGATCTGAGCTCAGAAAAATAATTTGGGCTATAGATAAAACATTTGGGAATAATCAATGCATAGATAAAAATTAAAGCCTGTGGACGGAGTGAGACAATCTGGGCACAGAACACAGAGTGAGAAGAAAACGAGGTTTACTTTAGAGCCGTGTACAAATCAAATATTAATAGTCAAATTGAGGAGGAAGAGCTGAGAAAGGAGCCTGAAAAGAGTGGCTTAGGACAGAGGAGAATGTCAGGGGAGGGTGTGGTCACATGGTCACAGAATTGAGGTGTTTTGTTTGCTTGTAAAATGACGAGTACATAAGAACGCGTAATGGACTGTGTCAAATACCTCTGTAAAGTCAAGTCAAGTAATAATAATAAAAGTTCCTTCTGGATTTAGAACACGCTTGTTGGTGGTGACCCTAGTGAGAGGTGATCTCTGTGGTGCAATGTGTAAGCGTTGTAAACGTGTGACTTAAACGAATTGTATTTAATCTATGACTAGGTAAAATTCACAAGTTAACATGTTTTTCAGGTAATATTCCCATTTTTGGATAGTTAAAGACCTAGTCAAAATTATAGCTTGGCCCACAAAGTCTGATGTTGGAACTCTGCCAAGTGTGAAGACGTATTCTTCCATCACGGTAAGGATATGTGGATGAGAAGAACCACAACACAATGAAGACAACAGTCAAGTAAGAAAGTTCTTGTATCAGCACAAAGGAAATTTTGCAGGAGTTGGGGAATGAGGAGAAGTTGGAGGCATGGAGAGGGGAGGTGTGGGGAGAGAAGCAGCTGTCATTGTACAAGATGTGTGTACACTCGGCATTCTTGCTGTGCTCTTCAACTTGTAAGGTTTCCCGTGGATGGTTATGGCAGCTGTATGAGAACAAAACAGAAGTTGATACTTTTCTCAGTTGCCTTATACCTGGTCCCTGAAGTTCTAGAGCACAGGGAGGTTGTCAGTTGTGTGATGGGACAGATTTTCAGATTAGAGAAGATAGGAGAGAAAGGAAAGGAGAGCACTGAAGACTATTAAGAATAAAAAACTCCTTAAAGGGGATTGCCTACGAAGAGAAGGAGAAGCTAGGTTAGTATTCGGGAGTTTTCTTTGAAATCGAAATATTTCTTTTCTTGGAGAATGGAGATACCTGTTGGTCCACAACCTCAGGAGATCCCCAGATGCAACTCAAAACTGGCCCCCATATGCAGAGGGCAGGGAGAGCCTGAAGAAAGAGGCAGACTACTCCAGATTGGTAGGTGGCAGTTTTAATAAGCAAGGAATCTTACATGTGAGGCTTGTCTTGGGAGGCCCCAAGACAAGTAGATACCTGCAACTGCCCACCAGAATCTTAAAAGTTTATATAGAGGCCTTCACAGGGTTCAGTCATGTATACCGTCCAGATGGTCTCAGCAACATATTACTCTCTCAAGGCTGTGTCCTTGAAATGACTCCTAGTGTGGGAACGGTGGGCAGAACACACATCCCAAGGGCAGAGGAGGGGGTAAGGAGCCTCCGATTGCTGGTCCAGCTGATGGGTCAACCAGTTGTTCACATCCGCTTGATGACCTCCTCCCACGATACCTCATCTCTTGTAATGGGAGAGAAAGTGGAAAAGAAGAGAGCAATTTCAGGTAGGCTTATGGGTATGGTGGTGCAAAGTTGGGTTATCTTCTGAAGGCTTCTATAGTCTCTGTGAAATATATAGATAAATGTAGGCAGTGAGATAATCTCTTGGGAGAGAGAGAAATGACAGGAGGTGAGAGAGAGTCGACAAGAGAAACCTAGCAGGATTCCTGGGCAGGATTGAAGTCCCAGTCAGTTTGCAATGGTTTTAATCTCAGATGTGTGAACTTTCCCATCAGCCTCACAGCTTGCACAGGAGAGACAGATGGTTGGCTACGTCCTGGATTAGGGTGTTGGGAGAGGTGTAACTAAAGGACAACGGGAAAATTGTGTTCAGAGTATTAGTAAAAGAATGACTAAACTAATAACAACAGACTGTAATTGGTAGGCTGGAATTACACACAATGACTTCAAAGTAAAAAAGTGTATCTGAATTTTTCAGTCCTGAACTCATCTTGAGCTGGACCTCCCATTTCCACTAAGGATAGTAAAGTAAATTTGCTGATTAAAGATAACTGAATCTTGTATTTTAAAATAGTCTCTTTGGGAACACATATCCCATGAATTCAAAGTTCAAAATTCTTTTTGTGAATGTTTCTCTTCATCTCAAGGAGTCTTGTCTTCATCTTTCTCAGATGGCTTGTTGATAGAGGAGTTCAATACCAATTGGTTGGGGGAAAAGGACAGTTAAATCCACCTTTTGTCTTTATTCTTCTCATTCTCTCTCTCTCCTTGGTTACTTCTCTCAATAGCTGGAGATGCTTACCTCAGTGTCTTGTCTGAATAGGAACTATTGCCATATCACATTACCTTCTTTATTCAGGAACAATATTATGAAACAGGGAACTGATATACAGGAAGAAAGAGAGGGGTTGGTGGATTAATAGTCCCAGTGTGTTAGGAGAACAGATGTAGCAGAAATGGTTCAGGAAACAAGACAGAAGGAGAGGCAGATGTGTTCAGGGAGGATGATATTTGAATTTAGTATTGCAAAGCTGGGAAAGTTTTGTAGATGACAGTGTCCAGAGGGCGCCCAGAGGAGTCAACAGATGAGGTAAAGTGGAGATCTTGGAGACAACAAGGTGGTGATGCAAGACTGCTGTGTAATTTGGGTCAGCGACATTGCCTTAGAATCATCTAAGACAAACGTAAGAGTTGGAATGGAGATTGAGACCATGATCCAGAATCTTCAGTTAATGAGGCATGCATTCCAGATGGCAGTGGCATGAATTTTAAATATCATTTTCAGTAGAGACTTTCTGATCACCGTAGAATAATAAATTGAAAGGAGAGAGTATAGTATAGAGGCTTTTTAGAGCTAGCATTCAACAGGAAATTTATAACTATAAAGTGACCAAAGAGAGCAATGTTAGAACTTTCATGCCAAGACTTGCAAAAGAAGATATAATTTCTGATGTATTCTGGAAGTTTTGTCTTTGGTCCCCAAATGTTACATGGCATGGAGTAAATGTTTTCTTCACTTCCAAATAGATAAGAGGTAGGAAAAGTATAGATGAGCAGTTGGATGAAAGGTACCAAGGTGCCCTTCTCTCCTCTGCCCCTTTGCCTCTAATCTGGTAAGGTAGCAAGATTTGGAGTCACCATTGTTACTGCCAACAGCCAAGTCTGCACATATTTACATAACAGAATATGAAAGTGAGTTATGAATAGCAGTCAGTGTCATTTTCTTGTATTTTGATCAAAAAGATTTATAGAAATATCCTTGGACTAATGGACCTTGCTGGAAGTGGTTTCCAGATATCTCACCCTGCTGACTTGGACGTGAAATGCAGGAAAGCAGTGGGGGGTTGTGAGGGGACTGAAGAGACATAGGCAATTCCTGGCTCAATGTCAACTTCGAGAGGCTTTGAAATTTACTGTTTAATTGTAATTAACTAGTTAAGCACTTGATTTAATTACTAGTTGCTTCAATTAGAGGAGAATTTGGTGGGTAATTTTTTTAATTTCCAAGGCTTCATTTAGTGGGTAGATTCTATCTATTATAAAATGCATTTGCATGTAAGACTGATTTCTTCAATTGCTTTTTCATAAAGAATTCTAGAATTGACACTTTGAATAAAGTTCCATATTATGCAAAGCAATCTTTTTAAAAAATATATAAACCGAACTGTTCTGATGAATTCACGGAGTTATCATGTGGTCTCTTTATTTACAGTCATTAGAATTTATGCTGTTCTCAGAAATTATACCTTATTACATGGCTTATATTTTTAATGCTAAAGGTGTTGTCTAATTACACCATAATTAAATGTAATTTATCAAATAGAAATAAAGACAAAACCAGTAATCAGAGACTTTTCCTCCATTCATAGATATTCAGTTGAGGTGTATCGTGTAATTAGTTTACCACTGTTTACTCTAGAACAAGTAGAATAAAATTGTCATCATTTTTCCTTTCATCATCTGACAGCACACTTGGAATTCATTTGCATAGGTTTACAATGGAAGTCATTACTCCCATCACAGATCTACTGTTGTATAACCAGCAAGGAAAAAGTGAAGTTTATGAAATGGTAGAGATAAGAAGATGGATTTATTGTTGAATAAAAGAGTTCAAGTTTTCTTTTCTTTTTTGGGGAGCAACTGATGTTCACATAGAACTCTTGTGATCTCAGGTTTGGCCAAATCTCCAAGAAGACAGATCCTATTTACTCCCACACACACAACAAGGTAGGAAAGACAACTGAGACATGACTTACAAAGGAGATGGCCTGAATCTGGTGCTCGAAACTTATTCCCTCACCCATCCAAAGCAATAAAGTGATTACAGTCAGAGAGGCTAAGCAGTATGAGATTGAAGATTTCTTCAGAATTGGTATGCTCAGTGTTCTTCTCCCTCCCCAAGGTAGAGAAGTGTGTGCGTGTGTTGGGGTGGTGGATTGTTTTCTTCTCATCTCAAATCTATTTAGAGGCACTGCATGAAAACCTCATGGAGACCCATCTATGTGTATCTGTGATTTGGATAATACAGAAGCTGAGGCAGGAGCTGCCTACCAAACAACTAAATAAAAAGAAGGATGCATTTCGGAAGTAAGTACACTCACACCAGTTACTGTCAAAGGTGTATATGTCCAGTCGTACTCTTTCAACAAGATGGGGTTACATTCATCTGTACCATATACATTTAATATAAAAGATTTAGCTTCCCAATGAGCAACTATATAACTGGTTTGAGTTCAGGATAAGGAAGCATCACTACCCCACCTCTCTACCGCGCCACCTCAATCCTTTCTTCACTCTTGGCTTTCTGGAGTAATGGTCTCTCTTAATCCATTTCTAATGGTTAACAGAATGGATGTTGGGGTTGGACACACCTGGAGTAGAATTTTGACTCTATTGCTTACTGATACATGAGAGCTTCTTGCAGTTTACTGAACTTCTTAGGCTTCTATTTTGCCATCTGTTAAATGGAGAAGATTGTAGTGCCTACCCCATGGAGTTACTGTGAAAAATCAGTACCTGTAAAGTACTTAGCTCAGTGCCTGGCACATGGTGCTAAATAGATGTTAGCTATTATATAAAATATATATTAAAAATGGTTGTCCACTCTAGAGTAGCCTAGTGTCCCCAATCCTATCCCAAAATACAGATTCAGGAGTTTCTCCTCTGAATTCAGTTGGCAGTCTTGTGATCTCTGTTGGTGTTAAAAAGTCTCGAGTGTTGCTGGGAGATGTCGCACTGAGCAGCTGAATGATATAGAAGGGGAAGTCTCATATCCGTCCTATGGTTAATGGGCAGAAGAGGCTTCTGCATAAAGTCAGGAAAATATTTCTGTTGGTGAATTGAGTTGGCAGAAATATCTGTATGTAGCTACCAAGTGTTCTCACTTAAATGGTTCATGAAATGACCAGCTGCGTCAGTTCCCTGGCACCCCTATGGGTCCGAGGCATTTGAATGTGTCTCTTAAAAAAGTCTTCCTCCAGAATCTTTCACCGCGAAATTTTCCAAAGATTATACTCTGGAAACTGTTTTGGGAGTGACACTCCAGGGGTTTGAATCCTGGTATCCTTTTAACTTCCCTTTCTTAACCCCATCTGAGTCAAAGCTCAATTTCTCCTATTTTTTCCACAACAGGACTTAGTGAGACATTGAGAAAGACCAGATGTTAGCAACAAAAAATATGTTTACATTCCTAGAGGATAAAAAGAGAGTTGGGGAGGCTGTTGCTTTTCAAACCACAGCTCGTGTATAGTTTAAGAGAAAAAGGAGGTACTTTCCCACGATACTTTCTCTTTATGCGTCAGATAGTTTCACTTGTTGCAGAAAAAAAGGAAGTGAGGAAGAGATGAAGTGAGGAGGAGAAAGAGAAAGGAAGGTAGAGAGAATCTTTTTATTGCTTGTTACATATATGCACACATACACATTTATAAATAGCTAGGCAGCCGTCACTCACTGTGTGCTAGGCTCTGTGCTAGGAGCTTTTTTCCTAATCTGAATCTTTCCTTTGATCCTAAAAAAATGGGATCATAATCTCTGGTACATACTAGGAAATTATGGTTCAGAGGAGTTAAATACCTTGCCTAAGTTTACATGGCTAAGTAAGGGGCGGAAACTTACACTGTCTCATTCCAAAGGCCATGCTCTTTGCGCTATACCATGATATCTCTGATTACTCGTTTAGTTAATTTTTATTCCTTATGTAGAGATGACCAAAAAATGGGTATTCATTTGGAAAAAGTAACATAATGATTTGGACATTGGACAAATATCTATCATATCCATCTTGATCCTTTAAAATTTAAACTTCCTTAAGATATCACTATCTGTATTATATTTTGAAAATATTTTTATTTATTTCTCATCTTCATTAAAATGTACCATAATTATTATTTCACTGTTTAACACAAATAAGAAAGAACATAAAAGAAAAAAAGCCTAGTATTTTATTTTATTTTTTTTTGTGAGGAGGACTAACCCTGAGCTAACATCTGATGCCAATCCTCCCCTTTTTTCTTGAGGAAGATGGGTCCTGAGCTAACAACCGTGGCCATCTTCCTCCACTTTATATGGGACTCCGCCACAGCATGGCTTAACGAGCAATACGTCGGTGCACGCCGGGGATCCGAACCTGCGAACCCCAGGCCGCCGCAGCAGAGCGCGCGCACTTAACAGCTTGTGCCACCAGGCGGACCCCAAAAGCCTAATGTTTTTATTGGCGTCAGTATGTGCTTATCTCCAGTGGAATTCATGTATCTTGATGTACATCTTGTTGTTTTTGCTATTACTAAATATCTAAACAATTTTCTATACTTTGCACTTAATTTTATATGTCTTTTTTCCTATTTGTTGCTGACCGGAGCAGCACAGGGACAGATGATGATGGGGCATTATGAGTGTAGTGGAATTCCGGGTTAGGGCCACCGCTATTACATCAGCCATTGACGAGTCACATTTCCATGTGAATATTTTCTAGAATTTTGGGAGGATATAGAAACACTGCTATGGAGAGAAGATAATTTCTACCTTTAAAGTTGCTTAAAACTAGTGTTTTACTTAGGAGTCTTTTCCTTTACATATTTAGGTTAATGTGTCTACATTTAAGAGTTCTTTCCTTTTCAATATTCATGTTTTGGTTTTAGCACCTTTTCCGCGTAAAAAGCAGAAGGAAATTGCTGCCGTCCATTTTCAATTTCCCTTAGGATTCAGAAATTCTGTACGCCAGAAACTTAAATCTCAAAATATTACGGATCCACTTGAGCACTGTCCGAGTGAGGAGGCTGAGGCAGCGGGGTGAAAGTAATGGATGAATGCTTATTTCCTTCTCTCTTTCTAGACCACAAAATCTAGAAGCAGGGTCTTCTGCTTTTTCTCTTGGTGTCGACGACAACTTGGGGCTCCCCCCTTCTCAAAGTGAGCGCTCCAGCAGACAGACAAGAGAAAACCAGTAGGTGAAAGTTATGTCACATCGTGAGTTATTTCTTTTTTGAAAATTATTTTTATTTTCATTTTTATTTGTTTATCGTCCCGCTTGCTCTCAGAGCACACACAACTCAAAAGTAACATAATTGGTTGGAAAGAGCATTGGAAACTTATCTCCCTCCCCATGGATTCCTGTCTCCCAAATTGGAGTCAAGGTTAAAATAACCCGGTGCTGATCGTCATATCATCTAATGCTGTCTAGACACGGTGAAATGTTCTCACGCGCAGTTTTGCAGACAAGAAAAACACAGGTTTGCATAAATTGCTGGCTCAACCCTTCTGGGATATGATTACAAAAGGAGAACTCTGATTTTATTTCTTATATATTTTACAGCAAGGAAAATGAGGGAGTGAAAGCCATTTTGTGGACTCTGTTCCATGGGGCAGGAGCCTTGCTCCGTAGAGTCCTCAATGTCCAGGATGAGGGTAGAAAAAAAAAATTCTATACATGCTCAATTTTAACTGTAGTGTCCAGGCTCACTCTTTCCTCCAGCTCATATTTCGTCTATTTTTTTTGTCATCATATTCCTTGCTGGGCCCCTTCTGCTTAGAGCTCTTTTTAAATAAAGACACTTACAAATTTATTTTTTTTGAGTGATTGGGAAAATCCTTTGTCTCCATTTTCACCTGCTCTATAGCAAAACTTTTGTCATTTGCTTTTTTATTTCTGTTCCTTTCCTTCTATGTACTAGTGGTTTTTGACATAGGTCCTATGCTGGATCCCTTTTGATTATGATTCATCTTGAAAAGACATGAGATCTTCCCAGGTCAGAAGTCTATAGGAGGGGTGTGTGTGTGTGTGTGTGTGTGAGCACACAAGCGTGCATTTGATTCAGGCTAAAGGGACTGTCTCTGTTCCTAGGTCATGTGTGTGAGTTAAGCGATCCTTCCTTGTGCTTCAGCTGATGTATCTGGGGGTGTGGGCCCTCACTTGCTCTCCACCCCCAGCAGAGAGCCTGTGCAATATCTCATTCAGGCCATTTTCTGATCCAGGTCCTACCATATGACATTCATTGGCTAATATTGGTTGTTATTGTTATTACAAAGTTATCATGTGTTTTTGTATTATTAGGATAGTGAAATGTACTGATTATGTCACTGAGAATTGCTTACATTTAGAATGCCGTGGTTGTCATTTTGTGTAGGGCCTCTATGGCAAAAATCAGATCCCCAAATATTCAGAAATAGTGTTTTCCTGAATAAAAGTATTCAACTATAACAGAAGTCTATACTTTTAGAAATGAAAAAGACCAATGATTGTTTTTTAAAAGATAGCTCATAGGTTCCCGTGTGGAAAGTTCTGTAGCTAATAAATAGCAGAAAATGAGTGACTTATGCTGTTATAAATTTAAATTATTTTCTCAAATCATATATATACGTAGTAACCAATCAAGCAGATCAGAAGGGCTTGTGATGCAAAGTAAAAATCACTACCCTCTTCTCTCCTACCCCCTGACCCACGGCCCAGAGGAAGTCTTTTAAAATTGTTGTTCTGTTTATGATCTTCTTAACTAGATAATGTGATCATGCCTCTATTTTCTGCTTTACCAACTTAATAAAATATCTATTGATTGTTTACTATAAAGAGTCGTTTTCATTTTACCTGTCATTTTTCAGACATTATTTTGAGAGTATAAATTTGAGATTGGGGCAAAAATTAGATCGGTTGAGACAGAACGGGCATAAAGGAGTCAGAGACAACAAAAATTGTCAATTCTGTGGAGTTTTGCTCTAAAGGGGATTGGAAAATGGGTCTATAGTTGGACAGAGATGTGCAGTCAAGAAAGGTTTTTGTTTTCATTTGTTTCATTGGGACTAGAGAGCTTACATGTTTGTAAGTCAACGGAAATGATCCAGGAAAGACGGAAAAAGTGTTTTATTTGTGCAGAAACTATTCTTAGCACCCTAGCTCTATCTGTGCCTATGTCTATCTATAGCTATATAGCATATCTACACGGATATATTCATTGAATCCTTACAACAGCCCTGTGAGATAATATTATTATACCCATTCTACAGGTAGCAAACTTGGGGACTGACAAGTAACATTCTCAAGATCACAGAGCTAGTAAGTGGCCATGTCAGGATTCAAATTAGAATGTCTAGATTAAAAACCAGAGGCATGGATCGACTGCCTCTGATACCAATTCATTTTTAATATTTCTGTTAAGTAGCTTTTACTTCTCCCACTGGAAGACTTTAGTATCTTCTCTTTGTAATTGGCATTCTGAAGTTTTGCACTATTTTATCCAGTTGTGGTTCTTTTTTGTTGAACACCAGAAAGGCCATTTCAATCTAAAAACTATGGCCGGTTCAAATCTGTGGAATTCCCTTTCATAGTCCTCATCAGCACTCATCATTATCATCATTCCCTCCTCATTAGTTTTCTGTTGCTATGTAACAAATTACGACAGACTAATGGCTATTTACAATTTCTCAGTTCTTTACGTCAGAAGTTCAGGTGGGTTCAGCTGGGTTCTTGGATTAGGGTCTCACAAAGCTGAAATCAAGGCGTTAGTAGGGCTATGTTCCTTTTAGGCTGGAGGGGAGAATCTGTTTCCTTGCTCATTCTGGTTGACGGCAGAATTCATTGTCGTGTGACTGTAGAACTGAGTCTCCTGTTACCGTGCTGACTCTCATCCGGGCACCACTCTCAGCTCCTAAAAGTTGCCTGTATTCCTTGGCACATGGCCCCACTCCATCTTAAAAGCCAGCAATGACATGTTGAATTCCCTTTATGCTTCAAATCTCGACTTTTTCTTCTGCTACCAGCCAGAGAAAATCCTATGCTTTTAGAAGGCTCATATGGTTAGATTAAGCCCACCCAGATTAATTTAAACTCTCCTGATTGACAACCTTACTTACGTCTGTAAAATCCCTTTTGCCATGGAACGTAACATAGTCACAGGTGTGACATCTCATTATATCTTGTCATATTTACCATTTTCGGGGTCAAATTTGGGATTCTGGGGCTACCATGTCCACTCTCCCTTCATTTTTCTCTGTTCCCTTCCACTGTCGCATGTTGGATTTCGTAGAATGCTCTTCGGTATTGTTTATGTTTTCTTTCATATTTCCCATCTTTTTGTCTTTTTCTTCTATATTTTAGGAGATTTTGTTTTCTTTTCAATTTCCTTCTCTTTTGGAGAAATTTAATTTTTTTTCTAAGAGGTTTTTCTTGTTTATTTTTTAAGCAATGGTATTCTGATATTGTTTTATGGTGTAATATATTCTTGAACTCACTATTACATAATTAAAGATTTTTAAAAGTTGGTTTCTGTGTTCTGAATTACCTGTTTTCTCTGGTGGTCACTTTTACTATGTTTATTTTGAATTTTAGCTTTTATGTTTCTGGAATTATATATAGTGATTCTTCGTTATGTTCATATTGAAGACAGTGTTATTGAGAGAGTGTAGTGGGTTTCCTTTGACTCTTTTTAAATAGGTCTGTTTCTTTAGGTGGTTGAGAATTTCACCTTGGGGCAAGGTATGGGACTAGATGGGGCATTTTACTGATAGACCTTGAGGAGCACAGGTAGAGAGCTATCTGATCAACTGTGGGCCAAAATGTAAGAATAAGAATTTTTGGAGGGTACTTACTTCAGAGTCATACTTCGACTTTCTCTAAACAGATGATTTCAATTTTTTTTGGAGTATGTTATCAAGTGTCATGCCTGGGGGAAAGCCTGGCTGTCTATGCAGAGGCTCTGGAAGAGAAATTAGGTTGCTGACTGGTAAATTTATTTTATATAATATTTTTAATGAATTTTCCTGTTTTCAATGTTATTTCTCACTTTGGTTCTTTGTTGCATCAGTTGACTTTGAGCCCAAATCCTCCCCAGGTTGCTTTCAAGTGAATATTTTCACAACTACTCAGCAGTATTTTTATGGTATATTCTGGCCTGTAGTTTTTTCCCCTCTGTTTCATCTGTCAATCTGCTCACATATACCTTCATCTTTGAAAAGTTTGTTCTAATCTCTTGTATTCTCTGATGCACCTCTCATTCTTTTCTTTGGTAGGAAATTATTTATTTTGTATTTCAAAATCTTCCAAGAGTAGTTGTAGGGGTAGATAAAAGGCAAATACATGTTTCCAGCTTTCCATCTTAGATTGGATGTGAAAGTATGACTTTTTTTAACAAATAGATGGATTGGTTAAGTATATTCTGAATTAGCTCATTTTAGCATAGTGATTAAGACCACAAATTTAAAAAGACTTCAGTTTAAAACCAGCTGTACCACTTGCTAGCTGTACCCCATTTAACTGAATATTTAACCACAGTTACCTCAAGAGTACAATGGTTGAAACTATTAGTTGAGATAACACAGGATTGACATTTAGAACAGAGTCTATCCCGTGTTAAGTGCTCAATGAATAGTAATTACTATAATAGCAAGATAATGACAGAGAAATAACTGTGTGATCAAAGTAATATGGGTTATTTGGTTTATACCATTGGTATGATCATTATCATTATCAAATATTGATTGAAACCTATGATGTCATAAGCAATGAGAACACAAAGATATAATGGTAAAAAATTGTTTTTCTCTAAAGATAATTAAAAATAGTTGTTGTGTGTAATACTTATGTATTATTTTTATAATGGTATAAGATCTTCCTTTGAGGAAATAGTTCCAATTTTATAATGCTTATGTATAGTAAAATATTTCATTAACAGAAATTATTTCAATTAGGTTCTGTGTTTCTTTTCGATGGGTAAACAAATATATTTCTTATTTATATAATTTTTTAAAGGAAACACTGTTGAATATAATATATATCTGAAATATGAAAGTAGCTTACAACTTACATAATTATTTTAGTATATATAATAAAATAATTCTAATATATATAAATATAGTCTAATAAGTATTATATTTTTATATGTAATAATAAATACGTATATCCTAGGCAAAGGGCCATGTTATTCACTATATCTCTGCTCCCTTGGTCAGACAAAAATTAATTCTAGTTAATGGGATGCTGGATGATTATTAGCTTTGAGAGTAGAAGAATATTGCTTCACTTTGAAGTTCTAAGTCATTTATCACTATGTGCTTGGGAATAATTCTGAGACTTTGTACGCTAAATAAAAAGATCAGAAATACAAACTAGATGTGTTCTGTTTAGGAATACATTAGGGAAAAAAGGATGTGTAAGTATACAAACAGTGGCCAGTTCACCCTTGGAATTTCATTTTTGCTATTCAAAACATGCTAGGTTATTATCTTAGCTTATGGGAGCTGTGACTTACTACAACATATTACCAGGTCTATGGTAGCACTGAAAACATTTTGTCTTTCATGCTACTGAATTTTAGAATTTTTAGTTTTCATCTGGAAAGCATGAATATTGTTACATAATTTATCTATTGCTACAGAAAATATATGAATTTACGAACTGGAAATCTTCCATTATTCATACCTTACACGATCTCTTTAGCATTTGTCACATTTGACAACATTTTGTTTAGAACTTCTTTTTGAACTCTCAATTTTGCTTCTTTTCCCACTTTTTTATTGTCTGTATTGCTAGATCTTCTCATACCTTTGATTATCTTCTTACTCTATATCCTTTTTTTGAGGAAAACTTATCCACAACAATCATTCAGCTACCATCACAAAACACTAACATTTATCACGCCTGTGAATCCTGCCCAGTCTATTTTCTAAACTGTAATTCTCTGTCTCCTATCATCTATCGTCTATCTTTCTATCTACCTGCCTACCTACCTGTCTATTCCCAGCTTTTTTACAGCTATTTTACTGGAGATGTCTGCCTGAATGTCCTGGGAGGTATCTAAAACTCACCAGGTTACAAACCAAGAGAAGGCTTATTTATAGCATTCTCTATTCAAAAACGTTCCCCGTTTACTCCGTACAACATGTCCACTGCATCCAACAACAATCTCTGAATCTGCTACTTCTGACAGGTTATTAGCAATATCATCAAACCAGTTTCTCAACTAGTAAATTCAGGGTCTTGTCAATGTCTCAATTTTCTTTTTTTTTTTGACTTCAACTTTTACTTTTTTAAAAAAAATTCAAAAATGATCACAACTTACTTTCTTCAGATTTATGACCAAACCATATTATTTTGTATTGAAGATATTTTTTAAATGTCTTCTTATTCCATTCCATTCTGACCTCCACTTTTCAAGTCTTTATTACTTTTTGCATCCTTTATTGTGTTTCTTTTTACCTATTTATATATTCTTAAAATCATTACAGAGAATCTATTATGAGCTAGTCACTGTGCCAGGGACTTACTTCAGATAGTAGTCAAGGAAGCCCTCTCACATGGTGACATTTATGCCAATGATAATGGGAAGATGATCAGAAGCCAAACTATTCTCACATCTCCTCCCCCTTCCAACGCTACTTCCTATCATTCATTCTCCACAGTGACTTCAGATTATTTTTTTTCTAACACAGGTCTTTAAACACAAATATTGCTAAAGTGCTCAAATTTATTTAAGGACTCCAATTACTTATGATGTGAAATCCAAATTCCTTTAAGGCAGACCTCTGCCTTCTGTGCCAGCATGGATTCTTTCCTACTCTTTTTTTGTACTAGGACAAAGATTTGTATTCTCCAACAAAATGTGAACAAAACAACACAAAATAAAAATAAAAACTGTATGTTATACATTGTTCTTTGCATGTACCTGAAATGCCCACCTACTCTTGTATGCCTACCTCAGCCTTCAAGACTCATCTCAAGCATAACATCTTCAATGAGGCTTCCCTGAGAGAATTCGATTCTTCTCTATGCTCCCACATGCCCTCAGCTTCTAGAAAATACCTCTATTATAGCACCTGTCACATTAAAATTCAATCATCTTTTACATGTTTGTTTATTCAACTAGATTGAGCTTATTCAAGTCAGGGACTGAGATATTCATTTCTGCTATTTCTAGCATTGAGCACAAAGCCCGGCCTATTAGATATTTATTACAAGTTTGATGAATGGTTAGATGGATGGATGGAGAGATGAATGACAAAAATTTGCCTTTTTCCAAAAATAATTGCTTTGAATATATCATTAGTCTTGCTCTCATTTCAATGCCAACAGTTTCAAGAGATTTCAATGACATGACTTTTCTGACCCTAGAAATAAATTTCTATATTTTACAACTCCAACACAAAGAGCTTATAAAAACTTCTCAAGTTGTGCACTAGATTCTTTTATATTTTTAAGATTTGAGGCATGGAGGGAGGGATTAATGGAAATTCAAAGTGGGTTTGAAGGACATAGTAGTTACTTGTAAATAAGAACATTCTGTTTATCTTCTTCTAGTTCACTAAGGAAAAAAAATGACAACAACACTGGGGAAAAATAGCTCGTGCATTTTAGATCACAACAAACAAAACTAATAAACAGCAAACCACAGAGACCTGTCAGCTGAAAGGAAGACACAGCATTCATTTTATAAACAATTCACTGGCATGTCAACAGACAATCTGGCAGGGAAAGAAAGTGAACAATATTTTTCAAGAAATATCTATTTTGCTGAATAAATCTTGAGCAAAATATTGTGTGAACTGTATGGATATGGAGTAAGGGCCGTGCAAAGTGAAGAGTTCATATTTCCAACATGAAATATTTTTTTGTTGTTGAGATACATTTCCTTTGAAATTTGAAAATTATTCCAGTGTCATTAATAGTAACCCCTTTTCTACAATAGAACATTTAAATAGATGTTACAAAAGATTCTTCTCTTTCTAATAATGATGAGTCAGGTATGGTGATAGAAATAGTAAGATACAGGCAATTATCTTCATATTAGCAGTATGATTCAGGGGATAACAGAAGGAAGCCATAACATTGAAAACAGTTTAGAATTATTAACATGGAGACCAACTGATGTGATTATCCCCTCAACTTATCAAGAATTACAAAGATGATCAGATTGAACATTTAAAGTAATAGGATCCTTGTCATAGATTGAGTTCTCCCAAAAGAAGATTCTTAGATTTTGATTTAGGCACAGAGTATTTATTTGGGTGGTGATCTCAGAATGCTGGAGTGAAACAGTGGGGGGAGTGAGACAGGGATGGAGGGAAACCCAATCAAAAGTGGGTTCTTGAACTGGTTATAACTCTAGGCAACTGGGCTCAGTCTTACTGGGGACCCTTTGGGGAACTATGTAGAATGAATCTCAGAACAGTCCCTCCAATGAATATGAGGCTGGGACATCCACCTACTGACACCCATCTTTCACTGACTGAAGGTTGCTCCTGGAGATGTATGTTTACCGCACTTATGGACTGTGCCTTTAGAGTAGGACACTTTGGGAGCTTGAGGAGGGGAGCCTGCAGTATGTGCAAGAACTGTCCATCACAGCTATAGCTGAAGGTAGAGCTGGTCCTGCAGCGTGTGGTGTGGGGCACCAACAGTATCCAATGTATATGTGCATTTGCACTTAAATTTATAATTTCTCAAGCAGCTACTTTAAATATAAGGATGTATATTTCTGTAATTTAATTGCTCTGAGATCAAAAATAACCCAGTACTTAAAAATTTGCAAAATTTGAAACAAATTTGGAAAAGTCATAATGTGCCACTCATGACACATATGTGGTAAGTACATTCTAACATCTTGTTGTTGCTATTAACTAACAGGCTGGAGATAATTTGCTCTATGTAATTCTGAAGACATCATTTCAGTGAAGATCTCTTCTTGTAATTCTTCAAGACGTTTTTCTTTGAGGGGATCATGCTAACAAAATGGAAAAATGCTTCTGACATCTAAAAGAGTATCTTTGCCATCCATCCTTTTGTTGTAGGTAGAGCAGAGCTCCTCTTGGGCATTGGAACAGTAACTAATTTTTCTTTTCTTTTTGCTACTAAGCTATGTCTTAGATCCTCTATAAATATTATGTCATCAAACTTTTAACTTACAATAGTCATAAAATTTTTCAACAAATATGTATTTCATTGTGAATAAGTCTTGAGCAAAATATATGTGAACAGAAGTTGGTTACCCTGTTTCAGGCGCTGTTCTAAGGAAAGTATCTGTATTAACATATTTAACCTTAATTAAAATACTGTGAGGTAAGAAGCATTATTTTCCTTATTATGTAGGTAATGAAACTGAGGCACAGTAAGGTTAAGTAGCTTCCTAAAGGTCATAGAGTTGCTAAGTATCTGAACTAAATTTCAGACCCGACTGTCTGACGCTGGAGTCTGTGCTTGTTAACAAAGCTACTAAGTGGCAATATCAGGATTTAAATCAGAGGGTAATTTAAACCTGGATTGATCTGATTCCAAAACCTATATGTTAATGGTTATTCTGCATCACGTTGCTTCAAAATCACCACTTCAATCCTCCTCTGTTTGTGCAACAGACTGAGTTTTCGAAGTGCAAATGGTGTCGCATCTCACCTCATCATTTGTCTGTTTGAAACCCTTCAAGCCTCCCCATTACTTGAAGGATCAGGCTCAGTTCCCTTTTAGGTAGTTCCTTTTTACCTGCTGGCTTCACACGCTGCCAATCTTTGAATGCCACATTCTAGTCACATTGATTTTCTTGCAACTACTCGTTTCACACTTCCCTACCTCCATGATTTACACATGGTACACATTTACACATCTTTGGAATCCTTCTCTGACTTCACTTGGTTTCACCCCATTTTTCTTTATAACATTAACTAAGGTATAACCACTTTATGAATATTGATTTTCATCTGAGGCAGGAAACGTTTTAAAGTGAAATGAGACACTATTAAAAAGCTATGTCAAGACAAGTGTAAACCAGCACTGCTCAGGACAATATGGGACTCATGGTCACCCCATTGATGAAGGTCTTCCTGTCTCCTCATCTCTCCTAATTTGAGTTAGGTACTCCTTTCTGTCCTTGTATCTTATCAATGTTATATGCTTTTAACGCGCTACTGAAATTAACCCTTTTTGAGAGTCTGTTTCACTAGAATGGAAAATTATTGAGGATAGGAGTTTTATTTTGCTCACCTTTGTACTACTTTCCAAGCTCAATTGATTGTAGGTACTCCATGAGTATTTGTGTAATGAATGGACTCAACGTACATTTCCAAAAGCTAACTACAGCAGGAGAGGACAGGTTTATAGGACTTTGGTTTAGTATACAGAAGTGGTAGCACTGGGTACTGGTGGGACTGATGTAAAAGGGATGGCCAAATTAGTGGAGGTTAAATCGGATTAATTTTTTGGCAGGGCTAAGGATTAGGGTTTGATCTCAGATGGAGAATTATCTGGTCTGAGGTGAGATTATATACTTTTGTCAAAACTGGATTAGTGGGAAGGACTGAGGTTACAGTGAGGGACGAAGGTAAGAATAAGAAATGCACGCAGCCCAGAAGTTTTGGCAGGGTCGGAGCTAGTATCAGCTTTCTCTCATAGTGAATTTAAACATGTCAAAATAACAGTATCTTAAAGTAATAATCATTTCCTTCTCTGTGTTCTGATTATATGTGCATATAATAGATATATGTACAAATGATTATTATGTATTTCTACTGCTACATCATATTGTATATGTGTGTGTTGGTATCTATTTGATTACATACTTGTTTCCCCCATTAAGCCATATGCTTCTTGAAGGACTAGGGACTATGTTTTACACATACTCTTTTTCTCTTTCCACCAGATCCATTGATGTGCCTGACATATAGTAGACATTTAACTAATCCTTTTAAATAAATGAAAAGTTTTCTCTATTTAACTCAGTCCACTTTCTATGTTTGATCCATCAAACTGCTGATTGTATCTTCACTAAATATGTGTTCAATTAACAACAATAGAATGTAATCTTATATTTGTTTTTGGCTAACTGATGAATTTATATTTTTCCATTACTCTACTGTAAGCATCATGAGGGTAAAAGTTATGTCTGTTGTGAATATTTGTATCCCTTCTGGTGAATATAGTGATTGGTACATAATAAAATTATTTTTAAAAATGTTGCATGAATGAAAAGTTGAAATGTGCAGATTTATCTTTGAAGAGGATAGGGTCTTTGGTGGGCTGACTTGGGTTTTCTAAGTGGAGTCCTCTCTCACATTTTTCATCCAGGATCTTCTCTATTCTTTGGACAGTTCTAGTGGCTGAGAAGTCAGTTCTTGCCTATGATAGTGAAAAATGTCGTATTTTCCTTGGTACCATTCTCATGACTTTTTCCCCCCCTGAGGTTATGTGTGTGGAAGCTTCAAGTTCAGAGTTAATTCATACATTTTGCAAGTATTTATGAAGTGGGTTAGTTATTTCTAGCATTCTGCCATCTTCCCTTCCTGGTCTGTTTTTTTCTGTCACTGACATCCTTACTCTAAGATCTTAGGTCAAGTGACTAGCTCCTCTCTCCCTCCTGCCCCTGACCCACTCTTTTTGAGAAATACTTCATGTGTTGGAATTATGACACCTTGAGTCTCGCCTTAAGTGAGAGGGTGGGAAGTGAGATGCAAACTACAAGCTTGAACTTAAGCTCTTACCAAATTTCCACTCTTATCTTTTAATAGATGTTTATTGAATAAAGGAATGAACCAATGGAGACTGAAGCAAAGATAATTGATAACTAAGATCTTAGGCAGCATTTATTAAGTAGCATTCAGGGGTGAAAGCCATGCTTTACTGAAGTTTTATATTTCCCATTTTTTGTTGTTATTGTTTGGTTTCTGATAGGTAATGCTTTTTATTTTTTAAGAGGCTAGTTTCTCCTCTGAATATTAAAAAAATATAGAATTAATTTAAAAATTACATATTACTTTCCTTTCAAATGATCCTTAGATAAAAGAATCTAGACAGTCATCTATGCTTCAGTCTAACCCAAGGCAGGAGCAATTGTCCTCTCTTGCCACTTTCCATTATTTCTGAGTCATTATGCACATAGTTCCACAGTCATATCACAGTTTGAAGAGAGAAGATAATACACCAACTCATCCAGAAAAAACCTCATATTTAATACTCATATACTTAGCGCACGTTATAACAGTTTTATTCTGTAGTATACAAAATATAGCATATTATTCAATTCGATCATTCATTCAACAAGCATTCCCTGAGTGCACATTGCGTGTCAGGTACTATGCCAGAGTTTGGGATGTAGAGGAGGATACAAGGTTGACCTACAGTCCTCGAGGAACTTTGGTGGAGAAGACAGGTACAATGCAACTGGATTAAAGGAGTAGGGAAAGAGGATGATATTTTTTTCTTCTTGAGAAGATCATAGACAGTGATCTTTAAAACACACACAAAGTAAAAGAATAGATATTTGTTTGAGAAAGCAGAGCTGAGCGGCTGGAGAATAAAGGAGAGGCCAGTGGGGAGCAGAGTGACTTGATTTGGGGGTTTTAAACATCGTGTTGCAGAGACAAAATGATGAAGGCTGGCCTGCCGGGTGGAGAGACCGAAGTAGGTTGATGCCTGTAATACGCTAACCAGGACGTGACGAGCGTCTGAAGCAAAGCTCTGGCGATGTGATCGAGAGGAGGGGGAAGTAGGGGGCTTGCTTAAGAGCAAAAACCCATTTCACGTGTGTGGTGAAGGCGACTGAGGGTTTCAGGAAGGCCCCGCCAGTGCTGGCTTCTTGCTGCTCGAGCGTCACGATCTTCTCTTGACCTAACGTTCCCAGGCAATCTTTCTCCAGGTTGCCACAGTACTTTTTTCCTGAAAGCGTATATCTTACAAGAATATATGGCGCCGTTAGAATATTACCTCGGAATGGTCACACCTAAGGGAAAGTGTGATAATTTTACCCATATTGGTAGTGATAGTGAAATACTCACCCTGGAGAAGAGACATTTCCTTCATGTATTAAGTAAAAGTCACTAATAGGCAATGACGTTTTATGTCCTTGTCTTTGCCACAATAACTGGAAAACAAAAGTGTGTATGTTTTTAGAAATCTTAACATAAATTCTATTCACACCGCAACACAGTTCTCATTGCTATGGTAGTGTGTATATATATATGTACTTACTTCGGTAGGTAGGTGGTTACTTAGAGCCTGTAGTATCTACAAAAAAGCAGTTAATGAGGAGTCAGGATCTGAATTCTTGTCCTGCTTCTGCTAAAAATGTTTATAAAAAGTTGAACAATTTATCTATGTAGCCTAAGTTGTAGATAATCTACTTTAAAATATACAAGTACCCTAGAGAAGGAAGAGGTAAGGAGGTAAGGTTTAAGTAAAAGGACTAAATAAAAATATAAATAAAAAGATCTTGAGATAAAGAATCCTGGGTTATGTTTTTGGAGTTGTCAATGATTCGTTGCCTAGAGTAACCAGTTTATCTGAACACTATGAAGAAACTGTTGAAATATGTGAACTCTAAAATTATATGATTCCAGAACATTTTATTCATTTAAATAACTCTATTTAATAATAGTCAAAATATAATAACTAATGTTTATTGAGTATTTCTTATGGCCTAGGCAATGTGTATATTGATTATCTCACGTGCTTCCCCAACAACTCACGGCGAATCATGACTATTCTGTTTTAGAGAGAATGAAATGCGTTTCAAGGAGACATAACAAGTCTCAAGTCATAAATGGTGGCGCTGAGGATCATATATGTCTTGAGATCATGTACCCACACGCATACATACACACACAGTATGTTTGCAGAACTAAAATGAGGCAGAATATTGTAAAATTGTCTGATGAATTTTAAATGTCTTGATAATTATTTGAATAAATATTTGCCTGTTGTTGGGTAGTGGTCATATTTATTGATTTTCATATCTCCAGCAACAATTAAATTGTCTGGCACATAGCTGCTCAAATAATGTTAGTTAAAATGAGTTAAAAGATCTGAATATTGGTAAACAGTATTGTTCTTGGAATTGTTGGATATATGTCTGGGACTCTTGATAGACAGAGTAGATTTGGTTATTCTATGGGACAAAATCAGCTTTCCTGGCCCAGGATGATGGTGGAGGGAACCATAAAGAATTGAAGGAAAAGAGAAAATAAAACAATCCATCCACAGAACTAAGCACTGAGATGTTGGAATAATATTTATATAATACTTTGGGGTTTTTTCTATCAACTGTGTTGTTGCCAGACCAAATATATTTTTATTCTGAGCCTTTAAGTTTTGTTCTTTTCATAAGACATCGCCAATCATCTTTTATTCGTTCATTTTTTAGTACACTAAAATTCAAAGTTGAGAGCACAATTAGGTCTATTTGAATAACTAAGAGTTGAGGTAAAAGTAGCCCCAGTGGGAAAAAGTCATAGAGTCGCAGTTATAATTCACCTCCCTATTCCCTGCTGCTACCCTTGATACAATGTTCCTCTTTTAAATGTTATACCAAAACCTTTTTTAAAAATGTCACTAAGATATGTATCCCCAGGTGATATAAGGAAACATGATATTCTTCTTTCTACTACTCATTCTCTTGGGAAAAAGAATAATTTAGCAATTTATTTTGTGAGAACCTCTGTCACGGCTTTCAATCCAGCTTTCTTAGACCTCTTGTTAGCTAAGGAGTTATGTAACTTTTACATGCTCTTTTGAAGCAAAACTGAAGTCACATCTGTCTTTACATGTTGCTTCCTACTGTTAGTAACTTTTATTTTCAAGTTTTTCTTCTTTTTAAGGATTTGTCTTATTAGATTTCATTTTTTCAGACATTTTTCAGGAAGCTGCTAGAATGTTTATCCTCTTTTCAATGGCTTCCTGCTGTTTTGGTACTAGAAATAGTTCCACTGGTGCCATCATAAGTTTTTCACAAATTTATTCCCATATCATTATTAGTCAAATAATCATAAAGCAAGGAACCTTGGCTTGGTGGCCGGCCAGTTTTTGTTCAGATATTTTTTCTTTTAATTTGTCCTTAGTTTGTCTTGGAAACTAAAATGCGCATAAAAAGTTGCCATGAAAAACTGCATGTCATTAATCATATGGTGGATTAAATACATTGTGTGGTTCTGGAAGGGAAAACTAGAACCAATGGGTACATGTTATATAGAGAAAAAGTAATTTATTATGGGAATTAACTCTATAGGGTTGCAGTTGTCAGAATTTTGAATGATAACCAATTCTATATCTTTGAGGATATTTAAGAAGAGATTTAATGATCTCTTGCCTGAAATGTGATAGAGGAAGTTATATACACACAATATAAGTAGAGTTGAATTAAATGATTTAGGATTTTTTTGACTATAAATATGTAAATGCACTCATGATTACGTACGTACTTGTATGTACACACGTATTTCTCTAGATTATGTGTCTGTGTGTGTGTAATAGAAAGGGTTGGACATAAAATGTTGAATAGAGAGAATTTATGGCATTTTAATTAAAAAAGGAAACTCCAACTGTTTGAGAGATATAGGCAAATTGGTGGATACTGAGGGGAGCCATTATACCACCACTGACACGTGGTAGCCATTGCTGAGACCAAGCTGGTGACCTATGTGCTGGTAAAGAGTCAGCCAGGCAGGCAGCAGATTCATTGTGATTTGTGGATTCCTAGAATGTGAGAAGTGATGATAAGGCAACCCAGATACTGAGAAGTCAGGGTCAGAAAATGTGATTGTTTTCAACTGGGACATTTCCAGTGACGTTTTCTGATGGCTTCTAAGACTTGATGAGCGTGAAGTTTAGACTGAGAAGAAAGTGATTTACTTCACTTAGGGAAGTTTCTTCCAGAACAGTTTTGGGAAAGGAGGGAAGTTACTGCACGTCCAGAAAACTGGGAGATCAGACACAAATCTTGTATGCCTAGACAGTGATGATACCGGGAACTGCCTGGAATGAGCTGGGTTTGTGCTTTAAATCTATTACAAGGGAAATGTGACACTGGACAAGGGATATAGTCCAACATGTTCCACAAAGGAACAGAATTTTGGTGTTTTTGAGAGTATTGCCTGTGTGTGGTTGTGGGACAAAAGCTGGGAGGTGTTACAGCTTCAGAATATGTAAATTTCCTTTAAAAAAATGTGTGAATGCTAGTCTCAAAGACAGAACTCTTGAATTAACAGGGATAAGATGGGGAGCCCTCTTGACGTACAAAGATGCTTCTGGTTTAACCACATAGCGATCCATAAAAGAGCTCAGCCTGCAAAACTGTTCACATACAATTGTCACTTAGCATGCTCATATAGTACACTAATTTATTTTTTAATTATTTTTACCGTGCTAAAATTTACCATGCCTAAATTGGTAAATACCAAGATTAAATGTTTCTTTCTCTATCAAAACAATATTTACTTGCCTTATCCATTTCTATCTCCTCCAGTTGATGATTGGTTGATGGGATTAATAATGTGTACTAGAATAAAAGAGAGAAAGGTGGCTAAATCAGGTGGGTGTGGCAAAAATATCTATTCCCACGTGAAGAGTATACAAGTGACCAAATAACTAATTTTAAAAGCAGCAACAACTGAATTGGTTAATATTTTTGGTTTAGTTAAAGCTGCACTACTGACTTCGGTGCTGGATTCACCGTGGCAAAACTAACGCAGATGCTCAGACTCTTGCATTCACAGTCTTCATCTTCTGCTCTGAAAGGATTACTACTACATAATGACACACATTAAAAAGTTCTATGCTAAGAAGCATTGGTTATGAGAAGCAGCTGGTCCTGGTATTTTATGGCAATACTGGGTGGGGCAAGATTAGTTTTACCTAAGAATGGGGGTGGTCATGAGAATGGCTCTGTTCATTTTCTGTGTAGGGTAGCAATCTGTGCTGCTCCTCATGATGTGCTAGTTTGGGCAGAACAGGCGTCAAATAATGCTGAACTGATAATCCTTTGAAATGTTTCATTTCTGATACTCCAGCGACCCTGAAATTCCATGACCAGCCAGAGAGGGGTTTTAGTCCTTACAATACCACTTTCTTAGTCCAGAATCTCATCATTTGTAACTTTGATCTACACAACCTCTTTTTGCCACAAGATCCAAAGGAAATATGGAAAATAAAGGTAAGTAAAAAAGATGAACAATTTTTTCGTGATTAACCCCACTCTAAAAAAAAGAAAAAAAAAACCCCATATTAATCAAGAACTGAAATTCTAGACCAACCGATCTAGTAGTTTTGAGAGGAGGGGATTGAGAGAGATAGACCAGAAGCAGGTGAGAGCAGGCTACGGTTCTGCGTTTTGAATTATATCCCTAATGGTGTCTGTCTGTGTGTGTGCGCGTGTGTGTGTGTATTACATTGCTTTTGACTCCTGTATGATTTTCTACTTTATACATCTATCATCTTTGACTTTCCCGTTTCCCAAGTGAAGTTCACCTTAGTTGCTTCAGCTCCCGTTTACCTCAAACAGTGCAGAGATGAACAGCCTCATACCTGTACCCTAATGAATCTGTTTATAGTTTCTCTGACTCATATACTCAGGGGGGGCTTATTGACTCATTGTGTACATGCCTACATAATTCCCTGAAATGCTTCACAGTGCTCTTCAGATGGCTCACCAGTTTGGCCTCCTCTCAACAGAGCATGAAGGATTCTGCTTTCCCACATCTGATAATCTTTGGAATTACTTAATAATGTTCTCGCCAAACTTAAGGGTGAAAGTGCTATGCCATTGTTTCAATTATTCTCTAATTATCTGTGAGGCCGAGTACATCTTTTCCTATTTTTAAGTCATTTGAATTTCCTTTTATTGTTTGTTGGCTATTTATGGCCTTTGCTCATTTTTCTGTTAGATTTTCGGTTTGTTGTATATTATCAGCAGAACCTTTTATGTTCCTGATAGTAATTAATTGTTGGGCATAGACATTCGAAATGCCATTTCCTGTCTGGAACGGTTAACTTTGTATATGGCGTTCTTTATTGAACTGAAATGTTAATTTCAATATAGTCAAAATTTTTGTGGTGGTTTTGAATGCTTGGAAAACATGCATTGTTTATATGCATGTTTATATCTATTAACTCATAATTCTTGATTTAGTTAAGTCTTTTCTGTCTTTCCCTATTTTGGGTTCAGCTTCATCTGTTTCTGAAAATAATGTGACAAATTCTCTAACGATAACTGTGTAATTCAAAGTCTCCTTGTTTGCTGTTTGTGGTTCTATTGTAACATTTTTGCTTCAGTTTTTTGGTGGGGGGGGGACTGCAGGTACACAAATCATGGCACATCAGCCTCAACAGTGTACGCAACTTGGTTCTTGTTTTATTTATTTTTGTGTATTTTTTTCCTCTTCATTCTGCATTCCCATTCTTACACCGACCCCTCCCTCCACCATGGGCAGCCAGTCTAATGTATTTAACATATAGTCACAGATATGCATCTATGCTTTAAAGATCTATATTTTTGTTCTCCTTATTGATGTATGCCTCTTAAATTTACTTAATATGAATAACTATATCACCATGATAAGAGATTCCATAGTATTTCCTCCTGGATTCTTTTGACTTTTTTCTTGAAAACCATTTTTAAATTGGGTCTAGTATGTCTGAAGACCCACTTTATCTTGTTTTTGCATCTAAAGAAAGTTTAAATGGACATTAGAATTTTAGGTTCAAATATTTTTTCCTTCAGCACTTTGAGAATATCGCCCCATTGTCATCTTGTATCCAGAGTCACTTTGTGTTCCTTTATAGATAATTTGTTTCTTTTGATTTCTTTTGCTGTCTCTTTGCTTCTGATCTTAAAAAACTGTATTTTTTTTCCCCTTATCTATCCTATTTGTTTTGTGAGGAAAACTTTCATTCCGTAGGCTTACATCATCTTTTTCCTTTTTTAATTCTAGGGGAGTCTTAATCATGATTTCCTCTCCTCTTCTTTTATTTTTTTCTTTCCATGTGAGCTGCCAGATATGTGATAACACTTCTTCATCTATCTTCTTTACATCGTAATTTTAATATTTTCTTTTTCCTTGAGAATTTTCCTGTTTGTGCTCCTCAGATAGCTCCTTATTTTTCCCTTTGTGCATATTTCCTAGAAGTGTCAGCTAATACATATCTAGAGGAAAAGAAAACTTTCCAACCCAGCCTAGTTTGTGTCCTTCCTAGTGAGTTTTAAGAGATAAAGAAAACCTGTGTTGAAAAAAAAAACCTCAGATAATCCAATAGAAAAATGGGCAAGATACTGAAACATGCAATTAACAGAAGAAAAAAAAGCAGAGGAGACAATGGAAGAAAAGATACTCAACCACATTACCAATCAGGGAACGCCAGTTAGAGTGATAACGAGATATTATTACACACCCCCCAAATTAGCAACGTTAAAAAATCTGTGACACAATCAAATGCTGGTGAAAATGTGGAGCAACAGAAACTCTCATTCACTGCTGGTGGGAATAGAAATTGGTACATCCACGTCAGTAAGCAATCTGCCAACACAGAAGATGTACACACATCTAAAAATTCAACTCCTATGAATATCCACTTAGGAAATGCATGCACATATGCTGGAGGATATATGTGTAAAAAATTTTTCATAGCAACCTTTTTTTTGAAATACTCTACAACTCTCCACATCAAAATATTCATGTGCAATATAAAAAAATAAATGTTTTTATATAATTGTACATTGGACTATTATACAGCCACGAAACTGGATGAACTACACCTCCACCAGCAACAGAATTCTTACAATCACAATGTTGAGCTTTATATAAAGTTCAAAAACCAGTGAAAAATATTTATATTGTCTAGGAAATGAATAGAAAGTGGGCAAGAACAAATCTCTTAAGGTGTTGGATAAACATTAAAAGCACGTTTTACAAACATAGCAGAGGAGAAGGCAAAAAAATGTGGAAAATTCTGAAGACCAAAAAGAGATCAGAACAAATCCTGATGGGTAAGTGAACACAGAAGCCTCTCGATATCTGTTCGCCCAGAGCTTCATTTCAAATGGGTCTTTATTCTGCGAGGAACAGAAGACAAAGCCTAGGGCTCAAACACAATAAGCCATTAGATTGGAAACTTCTGCATAAAGTCAACTTAATGAAATAGAAAAGCTAAACAAATATTCATATATAAATAAACAAATAAAAAATTTCACGCTGTTGTTAGAAAAGAACTAACAGGCCCAAAATGGAGTAATTTGCCTCCAGGACAGCAAACCAAGATATAATTTCAGTTTTAAACATCTCCCAAGAATGTGATTTTAAGTAGTCAATCTGAAATTTTCTGATCAGCACTAGTGAGGTAATCTGTGTGATAAAACTCCCACTGTTCCCTTCCTCTCAAAAGATGTCCTGGCCTGAAACAATCCTTTCTTTTCTTTTGCTAATAACTTCCTTACCTCACCCTCCCTTTGCCTATAAAAACCTTCCATTTTGTACAACTCCTTGCAGCACACTTTTACTTGCTAGATGGGACAGTGCTTGTTCCATGAATCATTTAGTAAAGCCAATTAGAGCTTCAAATTTACTCGGTTAAATTTTGTTTTTTAACACCGTCAGTGAAACATGCCATTTACAACCATTGGTTGTAGGTGGAGGGGGGAATATTTTTCCCTAAGCAGATCTAAATGTAAGCTGTCCCTAATGTGCCTATAGATCTGGATTTCAAAAAAAGTGGATGGCTGAATACCCCAAACTTCAGAATTTATTGTAAAGTAGCCCTGGCTTTTTAGTTGACAGAGGCGAATGAAAATCCTCTCTGGAAGATTGGACCTTATTGCAGGACTCAAAAAATTCCGGTAGATAAAGTTCCAGGAAAATAAACTCATAACAAGGGTATCATAGAAATAATAGGAGGAAGCTTCGCAATGAGGAAGAGTAAGAAGAAATAAACAACGGATTCAGATTTGACAAGAATACAGTCGTTAAGAAATTCACTAAGTTAAGGTAATAAAGAAAACCATATGTAAGAAGCATTTTGTAAAATTTAACAATTATTCCTGATAAAACCCTTAGCAAGCTAAAAAGAGAAGTGAGTTTTCTTCATTTAATAAAATGCATGTTTACTTAGAGCTAGGTTCAGCTACATATGACAGCAAACTCAAGACAACGCTGTCCTAGACAAGTTGTTTTCTCTTTTAAATACAGTCATGTGCTAATTAACAACTGGGATATGTTCTGAGAAGTGCGTCATTAGGCGATTTCGTTGTGCAAACATCGTAGAGTGTACTTACACAACCCTAGATGGTGTAGCCTACTACACACCTAGGCTATGTGGTACTCATCTTATGGGACCGCCATCGTATATGTCCCTCATTGACTGAAACGTCGTTATGCTGTGCATGAACGTAGGTGGAGTCCATAAACGAGTTCAGGGATGCTGTGGTTGCTCAGTGAAGCCTTGGTTATGCATTCTATTCTTCGTTTCAGTAAAATGCCCCAATTTTTTCCAACATTTTTTTTTGCTTAGTTTAGACAGAGTTGATCTCTCTCTCTTTTACTCAAAGATCCTTAACCAGTTCTGGAAGCAGCAGCTTATTCCGTTTAAAAATAGCTTTGACATGTAATTTGTATACTATCCAATTCACCCGTGTAAAGTGTGTAATTAAATGTGTTTTTTTTTCTTTTCTTTTTGGTGAGGAAGATTAGCCCTGAGCTAACATCTGTTGCCAATCTTCCTCTTTTTATTGAGGAAGATTTGTCCTGAGCTAGCATCTGTGCCCATCTTCCTCTATTTTGTATGTGGGACGCCGCTGCAGCATGGCTTGCTGAGCAGTGTGTAAGTGCATGCCCGGGATCTGAACCCGCACACCCCAGGCCGTCACAGCGGAGTGCGCGAACTTAACCACGACACCACCAGGCCGGCCCCCTCACTGTTTTTTAATCACAGGATTCTGACTAAACCACAACTAATTTTAAAATATTTTTGTCTCCCCTAAAAGAAACTCCCTTAGTAATTAATTTTTTATGCTGCCCATACCTCAAGCCCTAAGCAACCACTACTCTTTTGTCTCCTCAGATTTGCATATTCTGAACATTTCATATATGTGGAGTCATACAATGTTTGGTCTTTTGTGATTGACTTCTTTCACTTAGCCTAATGTTTTCAAGGTTCATCCATGTTGTAACATGTGTCAGTCTTTCATTGCTTCTTATCATTGAATAATATTCCATTACGTGTATATAACATCTTTTTTTAATCTATTCATCATGATGGACATTTGGGTTGTTTTCAGACTTTGGCTGTTATGAATAACGCTATTGTGAAAATTCATGAACAGGTTTTTGGGTGGACATATGTCTTCATTTCTCTTGGGTATACATCTAGGAGTGGAATAGCTGGGTCATTTGGTAACTCTATGGTTAACTTTTTAAGAAACCACCAACTGTTTTCCGCAGTAGGGGTACCATTTTACATTCTCACCCAGCAATGCATGAGGGTTTCAATTTCTCCACTTCCTCATCAACATTTGTTATTGTCAGTCTTTTATATTACATCCATCCTAGTCAGCATGAAGTAATATCTCATTGTGGTTTTGATTTGTATTTCTCTGACCATTAATAACATTTATGATCTTTTCATATGTGTGTTAGCCATTTGTATACTTTTTTAGATGTCTATTCAAATTCTTTACCCATTTTTAATTGTATTATTTGTCTTTTTATTATTGAATTGTATAAACTTTATATATTCTGTATGTAAGTCTCTTATCAGATATATGATTTGCAAATATTTTCTCCCATTCTGTGGGATATCTTTTTATTTCTTGATGGTATCATTTGCAGCAAAGAAGTTTAGATTTTAATTTTGATGTGGTTTTATTTATCTATTTTTGCCATCTGTGCTTCAGGTGTTATATCTAAGAAAGCTTGCTTGACCCAAGCTCATGAAGATTTACTCTAGTGTCTTCTTCTGAGAGTTTTTAGATTTTGCTTTCTTTTGCATTGAGGTCTATGATCCAGTTGGAGTAACTTTGTATATGGTGTGAGGTAGAGGTCTGTCAACTTTAAAATAAGTTAGCAAGTTATTTTACCAGCAAAAAGAGTTTATTCAGGAATAGCAGAGGAATTGCAGTTCAGGAAATGCAAACTATGGTGAACCATAAGCAAGTCCAGAGAACAAAGCAGGAGAGCTTGCCTTTATAGATTAAAGGTGGGAGGTGGGAGGGGCTGTTCTAAATGAAAGTTCATTGAAGGAAGGTAAGAGTTCAGGGTGGTGATGGCTTCTCATTGGCTGGGCTGTTCCTGGGCAGGGAGAAAATCTTCCCTCTTCCTTCTGGAGTAGTAAAGTGGTTGCACTTCCTGCCCCAAATTGTAAAGTAAGCTGCAATGGAAGGTGTGTGTGTGAGAACTCCCCCTACAGGGCTTCCTGATTCCATTTTAAATGAAGTTTCCCTTTATTAATTTTAATAGGTTCAATTTCACTCTTTTGCATGTGACTATCATGTTGTTCCAGTACCATTTGTTGAAAAGACTATTCTTTCCCCATTGAATTGTCTTCATACCCGTTTCAAAAATTAATTGATGATAAATTCAAGGGTTTATTTCTGGACTCAATTCTATTCCAGATCTATACATCCGTCTTTATGCCCAGACCACACTGTATTGATTAATCTAGCTTTGCCATAAGTTCTGATATTGGAAAGTCTAAGTCTTTCAACTTTATGATTATTTTTCTGTATTGTTTTGTCTGTACTGGGTCCTTTTCTTTTCCAAATAAATTTGCAAAGACATCAGCTGGGATTTTAATAGGGATTGCTTTGAATCAGTAGATTAATTTGGGGAGTATGGCCATCATAACAATAACAAGTTTTCTCATCCATAAACATGGGATGTCTTTCCATTTATTTAGATATTCTTAATTTTTCTCACCAATGTTTTGTAGTTTTCAGTATACAGGTTTTGTACTTATTTTGTTAGATTTATACCTAAATATTTTATTCTTTTTTGTTGCTATTTTAAATGAATTGTTTACTTAAATTTTATTTTAGGAATGCTCTTTGTTAGTGTAGAGAAATACAATTAAATTTTGTATATTGATCTTGTATCCTGCAATCTTGATGAATTTGTTCAATAGTTCTAGTAGTTTTTTTGTTGTTGTGACTTTTTTTTTAAAGCCTACTTTATTTTTTTTTTAATTTTTTGTTGATGTCATAATAGTTTATAACATTGTGAGATTCCAGTTGCACATTATTATTTGTCAGTCACCATATAAAGGCACCCCTTCACCCTTTGTGCCCACCCGCCAACTCCTTTTCCCCTGGTAACCACCAAACTGTTCTCTCTGTCCGTGTGTTATCATATTCCACATATGTGACAGGTCATACAGTGTTTGTCTTTCTCTGTCTGGCTTATTTCACTTAACATAATACCCTCTAGGTCCATCCATGTTGTTGCAAATGGGATGATTTTGTCTTTTTTTATGGCTGAGTAGTATTCCATGGTATATATATATACCACATCTTCTTTATTCAGTCATTACTCAAGGGACACTTGGGGTGCATCCACGTCTTGGCTATAATGCTGCAATGAACATAGGGGTGCATAAGTCTTTTTGGATTGTTGATTTCAAGTTTTTTGGATAAATACTCAGACGTGGGATAGCTGGATCATAAGGTATTTCTCTTTTTAATTTTTTGATGAATCTCCATACTGTTTTCCATAGAGGCCGCACCACTTTGCATTCCCACCAGCAGTGAATGAGGGTTCCCTTTTTTCCACATGCTCTCCAACATTTGTTATTTTTTGTCTTGATGATTATAGCCATTCTCATGGGTGTAAGGTGATGTCTTAGTGTAGTTTGCATTTTCCTGATGATTAGTGATGTTGAACATCTTTTCATATGCCTATTGGCCATCTGTATATCTTCCTTGGAAAAATGTCTGTTCATATCCTCTGCCTATTTTTTGATCAGGTTATTTGTTTTTTTGTTGTTCAGATGTGTGAGTTCTTTACATATTATGGAGATTAACCCCTTATCGGATATATGGTTTGCAAATATTTTCTCCCAGTTGGTATGTTGTCTTTTCATTTTGATTCTGGTTTTGTTTGCCTTGCAGAAGCTCTTTAGTCTGATGAAGTCCCACTTGTTTTATTTTTTCTTTTGTTTCCCTTGTCCGAGTAGACGCGGAATTCAAGAAGATCCCTTTATGACCAATGATGAATAGTGTACTGCCTACAGTTTCTTCCAAGAGTTTTATAGTTTCAGGTCTCACTTTCAGGTCTTTGATCCATTTTGAGTTAATTTTTGTGTATGGCGAAAGCAGACGGTCTACTTTCATTCTTTTGCAAGTGGCTGTCCAGTTTTCCCAGCATCATTTATTGAAGAGAATTTCTTTTCTCCATTGTACGTTCTTTGCTATTTTGTCAAAGATTAGCTGCCATAGATGTGAATTTTATTTCTGGGGTTTCAATTCTGTTCCATTGATATGTGTGTCTGTTTTTGTACCAGTACCATGCTGTTTTGATTACTATCGCTTTGTAGTATGTTTTGAAGTCAGGGATTGTGATGCCTCCAGCTTTGTTCTTTTTTCTCAGATTTGCTTTAGCTATTCGGGGTCTTTTCTTGCCCCATACGAATTTTAGGATTCTTTGTACTATTTCTATGAAGAATGTCATTGAGATTCTGATTAGGATTGCATTGAATCTGTAGATTGCTTTAGGTAGTATGGACATTTTAACTATGTTTATTCTTCCAATCCATGTGCATGGAATATCTTTCCATTTCTTTATGTCACCATTGATTTCTTTCAATAATGACTATAAAGTTTTATAGACATTATTTATAAAACTATTTTATAATTTTATATAATAGTTTTATAAAATTATTTATAAAACTATAAAGTTTTCATTGTATAGGTCTTTCACCTCCTTGGTTAAATTTATTCCTAGATATTTTATCCTTTTTGTTGCGATTGTAAATGGGATTGTATTCTTGAGTTCTCTTTCTGTTAGTTCATCATTAGAGTATAGAAATGCAACTGATTTTTGTAAGTTGATTTTGTACCCTGCGACTTTGCTGTAGTTGTTGATTATTTCTAATAGTTTTCTAATGGATTCTTTAGGGTTTTCTCTATATAAAATCATGTCATCTGCAAACAGTGAGAGTTTCACTTCTTCATCGCCTATTTGGATTCCTTTTATTCCTTTTTCTTGCCTAATTGCTCTGGCCAGAACTTCCAACACTATGTTGAATAACAGTGGCGAGAGTGGGCACTCTTATCTTTTTCCTGTTCTCAGAGGGATGGCTTTCAGTTTTTCCCCATTGTGTATGATGTTGGCTGTGGGTTTTTCACATATGGCCTTTATCATGTTGAGGTACTTTCTATACCCATTTTGTTGAGAGTTTGTATCGTAAATGGATGTTGGATCTTTTCAAATGCTTTTTTTGCATCTATTGAGATGATCATGTGGTTTTTATTCCTCATTTTGTTAATGTGGTATATCACATTGATTGATTTGCAGATGTTGAACCATCCCTGTGTCCCTGGTACAAATCCCACTTGATCGTGGTGTATGATCTTTCTAATGTATTGCTGTATTCGGTTTGCCAATATTTTGTGGAGTATTTTTGCATCTATGTTCATCAGTGGTATTGGCCTGTAATTTGCCTTCTGTGTATTGTCCTTGTCTGGCTTTGGTATCAGGGTGATGTTGGCCTTGTAGAATGTGTTAGGAAATGTTCCATCTTCCTCTATTTTTTGGAATAGTTTGAGAAGGATAGGTATTAAATCTTCTTTGAATACTTGGTAAAATTCTCCAAAGAAGCCATCTGGTCCTGGACTTTTATTTTTTGGGAGATTTTTGATCACTGTTTCAATCTCTTTACTTGCGATTGGTCTATTCAGGTTCTCTATCTCTTCTTGATTCAGTTTTGGGAGGCTATATGAGTCTAAGAATTTATCCATTTCTTCTAGATTGTCCACTTTGTTGGAATATAGTTTTTCTATAGTTTTTCATAGTATTCTCTTATAATCCTTTGTATTTCTGTGGTGATTGTGATTTCTTCTCTTTCATTTCTAATTTTATTTATTTGAGCCTTCTCTCTTTTTTTCTTGGTGAGTCTAGCTAAGGGTTTGTCAATTTTGTTTATCTTCTCAAAGAACCAGCTCTTAGTTTCATTGATCCTTTCTCCTGTTTTTTTTGGTTTCAATTTTGTTTATTTCTGCTCTAATTTTTATTATTTCCCTCCTTCTGCTGACTATGGGCTTTGTTTGTTCTTCTTTTCCTAATTCTGTTAGGTGTAGTTGGGGATTGCTTTTTTGGGATTTTTCTTGTTTGCTAAGGTGGGCCTGTATTGCTATGAATTTCCCTCTCAGGACCACTTTTGCTGCATTCCATATGAATTGGTATGGTGTATTTTCATTTTCATTTGTCACCAGATATTCTTTGATTTCTCCTTTAATTTCTTCAATGATCCATTGGTTGTTCAGTAGCATGTTGTTTAGTCTCCACATCTCTGTCACTTTCCCAGCTTTTTTCTTATAGTTGATTTATAGTTTCATAGCATTATGGTCAGGAAAGATGCCTGTTATGATTTCAATCTTCTTAAATTTATAGAGGTTTGACTTGTTTCCCAAGATATGGTCTATCCTTGAGAATGTTCCATGTGCTTGAGAAGAATATGTAATCTGTTCTTTTTGGATGGAGTGCTCTATATATATCTGTTAAGTCCATCTGGTTTAGTTTTTCATTTAAGTCCACTATTTCCTTATTGACTTTCCATCTGGATGATCTATACATTGATGTATGTGGGTGTTAAGGTCCGCTACTATTATTGTGTTGTTGTTGATATTTACTTTTAGGTTTGTTAATAGCTGCTTTGTGTACTTTGGTGTTCCTGTGTTGGGTGCATATATATTTACAAGTGTTATGTCTTCTTGGTGGAGTGTTCCTTTTATCATTATATACTTCCCTTCTTTGTCTCTCATTACCTTTTTTATCTTGAAGTCTACTTTGTCTGTTATAAGTATGGCCACACCTGCTTTCTTTTGTTTGCCATTAGCTTGGAGTATCATCTTCCATTCCTTTACTCTGAGCCTGTATTTGTCTTTAGAGCTGAGATGTGTTTCCTGGAGGCAGCAAATTGTTGGGTCTGGTTTTTCAATCCATCCAGCCACTGTGTCTTTTGATAGGGGAATTCAATCCATTTACATTTAGAGTGATTATTGATATATGAGGGCTTAATGCTGCCATTTTATCTCTTGTTTTTCAGTTGTTATGTATTTTCCTTGTTTCTCATCCCATGAATTTTGGACTGCTAATTGAGTTTGGTGGCTGTCTATGATGGTTTTCTCTTTATTTATCATTTGTGTCTTTGTTCTGATTTTTTGTTTAGTGGTTACCATACAGTTTGTGTAAAAGATCTCGTAGATGAGATAGTCCATTCCCTGATAGCCTCTTGTTTCCTTAGTCTAAGTAGGTTTCGTCCCTTTCCTCTTCCCTTTCTAAGTTGTTGTTGTCACAACTTATTCCATTATGTGTTGTGAATTTGTGGTTAAAATGAAGTGATAATATTTATTTTTGATGTTTTGTTTTCCTTTATCTTTAGAGTTATAATTAAGTGTTTGCTAATCTGTTCTGATAGAGAGTTGCAATTTTGGATTTTGTCTGCCTATTTATCTGCTTGCTCAAGGCTTTGTAAACCCTTTCTTCTTTTCTTTTCAGGTACGAGGGCTTTCTTGATCAAACTTGTGGGGTGGGGCGGGTCTTGTGGCAATGAACTCCCTCAGCTTTTGTTTATCTGGCAAAGTTTTTATTTCTCCATCATATCTGAAGGATATTTTCACTGGATATAGTATTCTTGGCTGAAAGTTTTTGTCTTTCAAAATTTTGAATATATCATTCCACTTTCTCCTCGCCTGCAAGCTTTCTGTTGAAAAATCTGCTGAAAGCCTCATAGGGCTTCCTTTATAGGTTATTCTCTTCTGCCTTGCTGCCCTTAATATTTTTTCTTTATTGTTGACTTTTGCCAGCTTTACTAACATATGTCTTGGAGAAGGTCTTTTTACATTGGTGTACTTAGGAGTCCTGTTGGCTTCTTTTACGTGTAATTCCAGCTCCGTCTCCAGGTTTGGGAAGTTCTCAGTTGTTATTTCTTTGAACAAGCTCTCTGCTCCTTTTTCCCTCTCTTCTCCCTCTCGAATACCTATAATCCTTATGTTGCATTTCCTAATTGAGTCAAATATTTCTTGGAGAATGTCTTCATTTCTTTTTAGTCTATGTTCTCTCCTCCTCCATCTGAAGCATTTCTGTCTTCCTAGCCTCCAGATTGCTAATTCTGTCCTCCATATTATCAGCCCCATTGTTTAAGGACTCCAGACTTTTCTTTATCTCATCCATTTTGTTTTTCATCTCTAACAGTTCTGTTTGGTTTTTCTCTATAGTTTTAATCTCTTTTGTGAAGAATTCCCTCTCTTCAGTAATTTGGTTCCTGATTTCATTGAACTGTCTTTCAGAATTGTCTTGTAGCTCGTTGAGTTATCTTAGGATGGCTGTCTTGAATTCTTTGTCATTTAGATCATAGATTTCCATGCCCTCAGGGTGGGATTTCTGGGTGTTTGTCTTTTTCCTTCTGGTCAGGAGTATTGATATATTTCTTTAAACCATTTGATGGAGTGGATTTGTGCTGATGCATAGTGATAGTTTCTGGATGCAGGTTCCACCTGCTGCCACTTGAGGGGGTGCAGGAGCTGTGTAGTCTGAGCCCACTGCTGCGATCCCTGTCAGGTGTGGCTGTCTGAGCCTGGGTCACTCCTTGGGATCACAGTGGCCCTGTGGGATCTCCCACCAAATGGAGAAGTAGTCACATGGGGGGCTCAGGGCTTCTGCCGCTTGCTCCCATAGACTCACAGAGCTGTGCTCCCTGCTTCAGGGCCACAGCGGTACTATGGGTGTTCACAGCAGCTGGGAGCTTGTTTGCCCAGATTGGGATCTCAGCCTCCCTCGCCCTCTGCTCCTAGGTCACACCAGCCATTGTGCTTGGTGGGCGAGACTTCCCCTCCACGACTGAGCCAAGGCCACTCCCTGGGACCAGGTGGGATTGTAGATTCTTCCACCAGATGAGAGAGTGATCACATGGGGGCTCAGGGCTACTGCCGCCAGCTCCAACAGTCACATCGAGACACGCTTCCCCCTTTGGGGCTGCAGCAGTACCATGGGTGTTCACGGCAGCTGGGAGTTTGTTCACCCGGACTGGGATCTCAGCCACCCTCTACACCTAGGTGGCACCAACCATTGTGCTTCGTGGGTGGGACCTCCCCTCTGGGACCGAGCCGAAGCCCCTCCCTGGGACCATGGTGGGGTTGTGGTTTTTCTCACTAGATGAACGAGTGATCACACTGGGCTCAGGGCCATTGCCACTTGTTCTCACAATCCTGCTGAGACACTTTTCCCCCCTTTGGAACTGCAGCAATACTAGGGGTGTTCATGGCAACTGGGAGCTTGTTCTCCTCAGTAGCAGCTCAGCCGCCCTCTGCTCCTGGTAGCACTGGTCTTTGTGCTTGGTGGGTGGGGCTTCCCCACTGGGTGCAAGCCTGTGCTGCTCTCTGTGGACTGCATGGCCCTGAGGGCTCCCCCTCTACATGAGGAAGTGATCACATGGGGGGCCCAGGGCTGCCATCACCTGTTTCCACAGTCATGCTGAGGCATGCTCCCACCCTTGGGGCCACAGCAGTGCTATGATTGCTCCAGCCAGGAAAGTAGTCACACACGTGCACTGGGCTGCCTGGAGTCCAGAGGGTGCTCACCTATCTTCATCACCTCCTGGGGGGATAGTCCATCCACCTTCAGATGTACAGCTGCTTGGGTCTCTCAGGCACCCTGGTGTGCTGTGTGGGTATCCTCCAATGGTTGATGAATGTCCTTTTAGTTGTAGTTCAAAGGGGAGAGACACAGGGAACAGCTGACTCCACCATGTTCCTGACGTCCTCTCTAGTAGTTTTTTAATGGACTCTTTAGAATATATATATAATTTGAAAATAGAGGTAGCTGTAATTCTTCCAGTCCAATATGGATGAGCTTTATTTATTTTTCTTGCTTAATTTCTCTTTCTAAAACTTACAGGACAATTTTTAATAGAAGTAGCAAGAGCAGACAACTTGGTTTTGTTCCTGACCTTAGGGAAAAAGTATTGAGACTTTCACCATTAAGTATGATGTTAACTGTGAGTTTCATATAGATGCCCTTTTTTAGATTGAAGAAGTTCTCTTCTATTCTTAGTTTGTTGAGTGTGTGTATCATGAAAAGGTGTTGGATTTTGTCAAATGTTCTTTCTACTTCAATTGACATGATCATGTGGCTTTTCCCTTTTTCCTATTAATGTGAATGATTTTATGTTGAACCACCCTTGCATTCCTGACAAGTCGCACTTGGTCATAGTGTATAATATAATTTTTATATGTTGCAGAATTTGGTTTGCTAGTATTTTCTTGAGGACTTTTCCATCTGTATTCATAAGAGATATTGGTCTGTAGTTACATTTTCTTGTGATATTTTTGTCTCATTTTGGTATCAGGGTAATACTGGCTCATAGAATGAATTGCGAAGTGTTGCCTTTACTTGATTTTTTGGAAGAGTTTGAGAAGGACTTATATGAATTTTCTTTGGATGTTTGAAAGAATACATGAATGAAGCTGAGTCTAGTTTCACTCAGTCTAACTGAGTTCTACCTGAGTCTTTTCTTTTCGGGTAGTTTAAAAATTACTAGCTAGATTTCACCACTTGTAATGGTTATCTGTTGCTGTCATAACTTATTACCATGAACTTAGTGGCTTAAAACAAAATAAATTTTTATCTCACAGTTCTTTATGTAAGAAGTTTGAGACATGTCTCATTGATCTAAAATCAAGCCATAGGCAGGGCAGTGTTCCTTTCTGTAGGCTTTAGGTCAGAATAAGTTGCCTTGCCTTTTCCAGATCCTAGAGAATGCCCACATTTTCTCATGGTTCCCTTCCTCCATCTTTGAAAGCAGCCTTAGCATACAGAGGCATAAAAAATATTTAAAACAATGAATTTTTGAGATATATGAATGCCCAGTGGTTCTCTTTAGGGCTAGAAGTAAATATTTTCTTCTTAGACTTTCGCATTTTTTTTTTTTTTTTTACATCGCATTCCTTAGACTTTCTTTCCACATTCCTTCTAATGGACCTCAACTGGGAAAGGGTCTCTACTTTTAAGGGCTCATATAATTAGGCTGGGCCCATTGGATAATCCAGGATAATCTTCCTGTCTCCAAATCCTTCATCTTAATCACACTTGCAAAATCCCTTTCTCCAGGTCAGGTAACATATTCACAGGTTTTAGGGATCATGATGTGGACATCTTGGGAAAGGGGACGTTATTCTTCGAACGACATGTTTAAAAGTCTATTCAATTTTATATGCATCGATTTATGAGACTTCTTAAATTAGTCTAAAGGACAAAGGTGAAGAAATATACAATTACATTGTCTTTTGTAATTACCTACATAATTACCTTTACTGACACATTTTTTTTTAATGTGTGTTGATTCAAATTACTGTCTTGTGCCAATTTCTTTCAGCTTGAAGAACTTCATTTAGTATTTCTTGTAAAGAAGATGTCCTAGAAACAGATTCTCTCAGTTTTTGTTTACTTGGGAATACCTTTATTTCACCCTCATTTTTTAATGATAATTTTACTGGATATAAGATTCTTGGTTGACACTTCCTGCACTTTGAAAATGTGATCCTATTGCCTTCGGTTCTCCACTGTTTCTGATGAGAAGCCAGATATTAACCTTATTGGGATTCCTTTGTACGAGATGAGTCATTTTCCTCTTGTTGCTTTCCAGATTTTCTCTTTATCTTTCAACACTTCAACCATGGATCTCTTTGAATTTATCCAGTTGGAATTAATTTCGTTTTTTTGAATGTGTAAAGCAACGTTTTCCATCAAATTAGGGAAGTTTTCAGCCATTATTTCTTCAAATTTTATTTCTGTCCCTTTCTTTCTCTCCTCTTTTTTTTTTTTTGGTATTCCCATTAGATATATGTTAGTGTATTTAATTGTATCCCACATGTCTCTGAAGCTGTGTTAATTTTTCTTCATTGTTTTTACTCTCTGTTCTTCAGATTGTATAATCTCTATTGATCTCTCTTCAAGTTTGTTGTTTCTTCCACCAGTTCAAATCTGCTTTTGAGCCCCTTTAATAGTTTTCATTTCAGTTACTGTACTTTTCAACTCCAGAATTTTTTTGTTTTTTAAAATAATTTTTGTCTCTTCATTGATATTCTCTATATGATGATACATTATCATTATATATCTTTTTCATTCTTTAAGCATGGTTTCCCTAAACTCTCTCTATATATTTATAATAGGTCATTTAAAATCTTTGTCTGCTAAGTCTACCATCTGGACTTCTTCAAAGGCAATTTCTATTGCCTGCTTTTTTTCCCCTGAGTATGGGTCACACTTTCCTGTTTCCTTGCATATCTTGTCAGATTTTATTGAAAACTAGACATTTCAGATAGTATATTACAGTAATTCTGGATACTGACCTTCCCAAGGAGTTATTGCTTTTGCTTGGTCATTTGTTTATATGCTGAGTGACTTGACCTAAATTCTGTAATGTCTTTTTCCCTTGCCATGTGCAACCTCTGACATCCCTGCTAAGACTATTCTTTTGCTTTTTGTTTTTCTCTTATCCGAGCTACCTAGGAGAACCCTCTGGTTTGGCATAACAATTAACTGATTAAAGTTTTGCTTAAGCTTCCTTATTTAGTTAGATTTTTATCCTTTACTGTTGGTATACATGTGTGCTTGAAGGCTGCTATATCAGTTCAGGGAGTTTCTATGTCTTTTCTGTCCCCTCTTCAGCCTGGTACTATTCTCTGATTTCTCTGAGCTTTAGTCTCTGATTTCTCACAGGAAAGCACAGCCTGGGCGTCACACAATCTTCCAGACTTCCAGGATGACTGTGATATTATTTTAAATCCTGGCTTCTTAGGTGTCAACCCTGGATGAGAGTATTGTTCACTCCGTGTTTAGTCAGAAGTTGTGTTTAAGCACCACCATAAAGGTATCCAGATTTAGGTAAGGAGAGACTTTATTGAAGAGATTATTGCAAAGTGGAGGAAAGGGACTATTGTAACAGGGAGGATGCAACAACTTTAGCAACAAGCATTAGGCAAAAGGAGTTTTTCTTTTACAGGGAGGAGTAAACAAGGCTAGAAAGAACTTGATGTGGGTAAGGGGAATGAAAGGGTGGAGTGATGGGATAGCGGATCAACGAATATTTTATCTTGATGTCAGCCTATTTTCAGGAGGGGCTGTTTAGGAGAAGTTGTATGCTGGCTCAGAATGAGGGTAGGTCAAAGTTCAGGGGTCTGCAGGAAGGAGAGAAACTTAACCAAAGTTTGGTTAACAAGTACTTTGTTCAGATTGATCAGTGGGGACAAGCAGTTCAGCAAATATTTAAGAGGCAAAGAATGGGAATTTGGTCTGGTCTTGTCATAGGTCAATGAGGGGGACATATGTGAGTCTTATCTAAGTCATATGGGAAAGGGTGTTCCTTTGCAGTAACTTATTTCCAGAACACAAGGAGTGGGGGATTTCTTTAACCATGACGGTTTTCCAGGATGAGAGGGTTCCAGTAAAATTCAAACTTGTCAGCCTCTGTTGCCATTCAGACTTTCGCCCTGTGTTGATGGGTCTGTGTATCATTTGGGAATGCTGTCAAGCTTGCCCCACATCCTGCTGTGTTTGCCCCTGAGTGGGTGCAGCCTGGTGCACGCAGAAAGTCTTTCTGACACTTAGAGTTCTCTATTTCCTGTTACAAATAACGTTATTCTCCTCAGGCAGGGCTGAGAACCTCTTCACCCTTATGACCTGCCTTTCTCCCTGGACAGAATTCCTGTGCTACCATACCGGAGCTGGGGGCAGAAATCTGCTTTTCCCAAAGTGACATCTGTAATCCACTATAGGCACCGGAGTGTGTGTGTGTGGTAGCTCTTGGTCTTCCTGGCTTGCCTTTCTGGGCATTGAATCTCCACTCTAACAGGTGCTGGGGCAGAGGTGATGGGCCCCAGTATCCACCACCTCCTCCGCCTGGGGCAGAGTGGGGATGAGATGGGGGAAGAGGGACCAGGGTCTCCTTTACCACACCTGCTTGGAATAGAGGTTCTGTGGGGGCTGGGGGAGGGAGGAGTTGAGGGAGGGATGAGAAATGCCAGCAGTTGCCGCTCCTGGGATGATATCATAGACCCTAGGATCTGGGGGAGAGGGAGCCCTGTCTTCTTGGCTGCCCATCCCTAGGGTAGAGCTTTTATAATGTGGAGCTGGAGAGTGGAGGTAGGTAATGAAATGAGGTTGGCTCAAATTCCACAGACTCTCAGTGTTCTTACCAATATTGAGTAGCTTTTGTTGAATGAATTTTTATGCATTTTCTATATACTCTTGTGACAATTTCCAGAGACTTTAAGTGATTGTTTTTTATAATTTTCACCAGTGAAATTGATATTTTTCTGGGGAGAAGGTCAACCAAGCTCCTTACCCCATTCTTTTAGAAGTATCACAGCAGTTTATTCCTACTCTGGCTTCTTCCACTTTTTCCCTTCTAACTTCTCTAGTTTTATTTGAGTAGCTCCAAGTTTTTACCTCTTTCAAACTCTTCCCAAATTACATAGAGATCTGCCAGCTGCCCTCTGCCAGGTCAGACCATAGTTTTCCCACAACTTCTTTTCTGTGTTAACTATTGATGGATATTCATAGACAATCAGTCTTCTAACTTTTCAGAATTCCATATGAAAATATTTACTTCTAGCCCTAAAGAGAACCACTGGGCATCCATATATCTCAAAAATTCATTGTTTTAAATATTTTTTATGCCTCTGTGTTTTTTGCACTCATATGCCTGCCTCAATGCACTCTAGTTAGAATATAAGTTCTTAGGTGACAAAAACCAGACCTACATCTTTCTCTCTGTGCAAAGCCTTGCACAGTGTCATTAAAATAAAATCAGTGTTAAATGCCTGAGTTAGATTTTGACTGTGTTTAAGCATGGGGTAGTAAAAAGAATCTTTCACACCAAGTCAAAAAAATTGGTCTCAAGATGAAATAGGTCCATTACATAACAGTCAGCCCCCTCATCAAACATGGGGTAAGAGTTCACTCATTCACAATCATTCATTCAACATAGATTTACTGAACACACATCATGGGAACAATACTTGCTTTCCCTTCCTCATAATATTATGATGATTTTCCAAATGAAACAATAATGATTGTGAAAGATTTTTTTTGTTTTTTTTTTACAGCTATTAAAATGTGTAGATGCAAAATTCTGACTCCAATTACAATGTGTGTGGAGGGTTTCCACACCACTAAGCAATTCTTGGACACCAGCTGGGTGTCATATACTTCAACTCAATTCTGACACTATTCTACCTGGAGATGGTGTCAGATCCCACAGGTTAAGGGTTCAGTGATACAAGACTGCACCCCGCCCCTTTCAGATGCCAACTGCAAGTCCAGGTTGTCACCTGTGCTTCTGACGGACTGGCTATAGATCGGAGGTTCCAGTGACCGCTCCTTGGGTTTGATTACTTCACTAGAATGCTCACAGAACTCAGAGAAACATTTACTTATTAGACTATTAGTTTATAACAACCAGATGGCAGAGGTGCATAGACCACGGTATGGGGAAAGGACGTGGAGCTTCCACACTCTTCACTCTTGCCAAACAGTCACGTGGTCACCAACCTGGAAGCTCTCGGAACCCCCTCCTTTTGGTTTTTATGGAGGCTTTATTACATAGGCATGGTTGATTAAATCACTGGCCATTAGTGATTGAACTCAATCTCCAGCCCCTCTCCCCTCTCCGGAAGTCTGGGGGTGGGACTGACAGTTCCAACCCTCTAATCACATGGTTGGTTCCCCTAGCAACCAGCCTCCATCTTTAGGTGCAGTCCAAAAGTCACCTCATTAACATTTGACAGACCAAACTCAGGTGTGGTTGAAAGGGGCTTATTATAAATATCAAGACACTTTTATTGCTTTTATCACTTAGGAAATTCCGAGGGTTTTAGGAGCTCTGTACCAGAAATGGGGATGAAGACTAAATACATATCTCTATTAAAAAATCACAATATCACATGACGTAAGGTTATGTGACTCATTACAATTGTTTTCAACGATATATAGTTCTCATAACAACAATCAAAATTAACATTTGTCTGCTGCAACCCATTTGTTACCACCTTTACATACAATTTGAGATTACAAAGAAAGTCAAATTATTAGAAACTATCTATACAACAAAACTCACAACATACCAAATGTTCGAGGCACGTTATGAAATATCTCGGTCCATTATTGATCAGATACTATTTTATTAAGAAAATTTATAATAATAATGTGTTAGAAAAGACAGTCACTGGCAGAGGAGACCCAAGTCAGACTTTAACTCACTTTGTGGCCTTGAGTAAGTCAATTTAAGTTTCAATCACATTCTCTGGTCGTATTATAGTACCTGTCCAGTCTAATTTGCAGGATGGTTCTGAGGATCAAATGAAATTCATGTGAAAACATATTGAAAAGTCAAAAGCATTATGCAAGTCATAGGTGTTAGTCACAGACTATATTCAGTTGAGTTATGAAATTTTCAGAGAAAAGCTACAAACTAGATATAAACTGTATTAGAGACCCATAAAAGTATTCCCTCATTCTTGAATGGATAAACTCTTGGCTTCTGGGTGATAATAAATAGAGTAAGGCGAACATCAATTGGAGGACACTTCTAATAAAACAATTGCAGGCATGATACAGGAGCCAGAGGCACAGCACTTAGGACCAGAGGCATTGCTCTGTCCCTCTGGGAACACATGCAGTCCACAGTGGCGCAGGATTTTGACAGAGAATAAGGAGATTGCTTGTGTATAGAGTCCTGCTGCATATGTGACATTTCTGTTCATTACTCACTCACTGGCTAGGTTTGATTACTGCTGTGGCCAGATAGTCTGGGAAAGAAAAAGGAAATAGATGGGCCAAAGACCTTTGATATATTAGAGTACAATAAATGACAGCAGAAAGTAAACAGCCATCTGAGGGGGCTGGGATAAGAAGTGGTTAGCACACGCCCTGACAAGCTCTGTGGCTGCTTGATGAATTTCACAGTGGCCTTTTCAGAAAGGCAGAGAGTTCATTTCCTGGAGGAATAAAATATTTTCACACAGTTTTCTCCACAGAACAGTTAGATAATTAGGAGGGATGATACAGGTCAATCATATATAAATACTAATGATAGCCATTAATTAATAGTAGCTCAGGACTTCATGTTTATTTTTATTTAATCATTACAACAATCCATATAGGTATCATAATCTTCATTTTAGAGCTGAGAGAGTTTAAATACCTAGACTAGGGTTGCACAGCGTGTAGGTGGTGGATTAGAATTCAGATCTAGATGATTCTAATTCTAGATGTCATGTTCTTTGCCTGCATCTCTGATTCCCAAACACCAATCCTTGATCAGTGTTTCTTCATGTCAAAATTTTCCTTGGTTTACTGAACATCTTTCAGAGAAATGCATGACTCTATGTTTGATAAATCTTTGTGACAAAATTGCAAGTTGGATATTCTATGTCTGTTCTTTCTTATTATATTGTAAATTTCTGCTTCATGAAATTCAAACATTTTTACACCATACTGACACCATGAGTAAACAAATAAACAAAACTTAAATGCTTATAAAAATTGAATCTCTGAAAAATATTACTTCTAGGGGCCACGTTATTCTTTTATACACAAATGTTTAAGTCACTCATACTCTTAAATGTACTAAAACGATAAATATGCCAAGAGGACATGAGAAAAACTCAGCGTTAAGCGTTAAGCTTCCTTTAAAACTATTGATGTTTACAGCATTTGCTGTTACAGTAAAACGCTCGTTAATTGTGATGCCTAGAACGCACCTGCAACACGTAGACATCCTTTGAGGAGGCACTTTCCCTTCCCCTTTGTCTGAGCGTGCACATGGCATTTCCTAGGGTTCTTTCCGTGAATTCTCCTTTGTGTGCTGTCACTGAGGCTTTCATCCAATTCGTGGCTGAAAATATTAAAGTGGTTGCTTAGAAACGCTGAAGTGGGAAATTTATGAGTTTTCAGAAGGTTGCATTGACGTGTAGGGGTAGCATATGGTGATCTGACAGGTTTTATTCCCTAGCCAAGGAGAGGAGTAGCCTTCTGTGGTCTCTCTAATTATTTCATGGCACTTTAAGATGCCAAGCTGAATTTAGAAAACAGCAAGGCATTAGGGCTAAGGAAAAATAGAGCGTAATTTTTGTTTCCGGCACTTATGACGGAAGTATTTGTTGTTCATTTTTTAAAATTGATTGGAATGTTTTTAGAAATCTAAAAGCAGAGGATAAATTTTATCCAAAGGATAGAATCAAAAGCTCATTATTTTGGCTGAAATAGAAACAAAGCAAGAATGTTAATGTGGAAAGAAAAAAAGACAACAACGAAATGCAGATATTTCATAAGGAAGAGTTATGGTCTTAGAAAATTTTAACATATCAAAATCCATTTAATAATATATACTGGGAGAGAATTCAAATTTTTTTCCAACAACTCAAGAGGAGTTGGATATTAGGAGACAGAATCAAGGAAGACAAATACAAATAAGAAATTAATATATGATTAAGGAATTGAAACCCTAGTAATGCATAGGTGTTAATTTGTGTTATGGCACCAACTTGGTCTTGGGGGAAACATCATGAAAATTTTGGATGAACGAAATGAAATGAATAATTCATTCATTTTCTCATTCTAAAAATGTTCACCACAAGCCAACTATTTCAGGAAAGATGTTAGGCTCTAGGGATAAAAAGAAGAGAAAGACATGGACTTTCCCCTCATAAAACTTCTAGTTTCTGAGACACAGGCATATAAGTCAATGTGGAACCCTATATGGAATGTATAATAATACAAATGTGCCATGGGGCTTTGTGAACATAGGGGGCCACAATATGGTCATGGAAAATTAGGAAGACATAAGGGTGGGCTAATTACCATAATAATTCTAAACTATTGTGGTTTAACACAGTAGGACTTTCTCTAGCTCGTGTATTTCTATATATTTGATATACTTGGTGGGGCCCCTCTCACTTGGTGTTTTAAATGCTCCCATCCTATGGCTCTGGCATCTCCTAGGGCCTCAGAGTCCACTGCTGGATCCTGTGCATCAGGCAGGAAACAGGGGACAAGAAGGCCTGTAGGTCTTTTTTTTTTTTTTTATAGGCTAGGCCTGGAAGTGGGACATAGTCTAGTGACCACAGCTTAGTCACATGGCCGCATCTAACCTCAAGGGAAGCTGTGAATTAGGAGGAATAAAAACAAGTTTGTTGACTAATTGCTTATGACAGCTTATTGGAGAGGATTTCATCTCAACTGAACTTTAAAGATGTGAATCTGGCATTCAGATGAAGAAGATTGGGTAAGAACATTCCAGAAAGAGGGAAAAACATGATAAAAGACATAGATGTAAAAAACTTAAGGGACATTTTAAAGACCAGTGTTGTTGGAGTATAAGTTGCAGGTCCTGATTAATGAGAGATGAAGCTCCACTGCTGATGTTTTTTCCTGTTACACTTTCAATGTATATCCAGTTGCCTACCTGACATTTATCCTCTGATGACTCAAAGGCTTATCAAATTCAACCTGTACTAAACCAACTCCAGGATCTTCTACTCTACTTCTTGGTCTTTGCCCTGGCCCCCTTCAAACCTTCTCCTCCCTCATCCTATCACAGAAATAAAAAATTGGGATAGACTGATGGTTGCCTGAGATAGGGGGTAGGAGGTGGGCTAAATGAGTGAAGGGGGTCCAAATGTACAATTTCCAGTTATAAAATGAATAAGCCATGGGGATGTATTGTACAGGGTGGTGACTATAGTTAATAATACTGTATTGCGTATTTGAAAGTAGCTAGGAGAGTGGATCTTGAAAGTTATCACGAGAAAAGAAATTTTGTAACTATGTATGGTGATGGACGTTAACTGGGCTTATTGTGGTGATCATTTTGCAATATTGAATCATTACGTTGTATACTTGAAACTAATAATGTTATGTCAATTATACCTCAATAAAAATAAATTTTAAAACATTGGAAATGATCCTTGACATCTCCCTTCCCTAATTCCACAAAACTAATCTATCACTAAATCTTACATATGTTAAATTCAAATTTTTCTTGAATATGTTCATTTTTCTCTATTTCCACTCTACCACTCAGCTCCAAACTAACATCATCCATTGCTAGATCTATCACAATAGGGACCTAACTCATCTCTACTCTTGCCATCCATTTTTTCCTCTGTTCAGTCTGTTATACACAGTGATACATTAGAAACCAGGCCCATTACCAGCAAAATGACTTGCATTTATTTGGTGCTCACAAAGTACTAGGCATTGTTCTACATATATTGCATTGATAGTCTTATTTAGTCCCCACGTAGTTACATATAGTAGCGTCTATTCCCATTTCATTTTATAAATGTAAAAACTGGGGTTTGGAAGGTTTAGGTCATTTGCCCAAGTTCATGCACCTATTAGGTCTGATTAACTTTAAAATTTAGGTGGTCTGTTTCCCGACCCTATGTCCTAAATCACCATGCTAAATTTTCTCTCAGTGCAGACATTTAAAAGATTTATTTATTGAGTAAATGAATAAGTGAAGAAAAAGTGGCAGATTGACAAGTGCCACATATAATGGAGGATCATGTTAACACATTTTATCTTGTCCATGTGGTGGAAAGGAATGGTTACATTTTTTTAAGAAAGCAATGATATAGATCTAGAGATTTGAAAGGTGTGTTCATTACATGCATGGAAAATGGAATGGAAGGGGGAAGGTTTCAAGGCAGAGAGTAATTTCATTAGAGTATGAAAGAAATGGGCAAGGGGAATAAGGACAAAATTATATCAGAAAAGGTTAGAGATTCTTTCAAGTTCTTGATGGCATATTCCCTCTTTGTCTCCTTCGTAGTCTCTTTCCTTCCCCAATATACCACCTGGTCCAAATGCAACATTAATTGTATCTTTCAAAAACAAGTTCAGTGTCGACAGACTTTCTAATGGTGAAATGAGGCATCGTATGTAGAGTGACGACCCAACACAGTTCTTCAACAAAATGAAATTCTTTCCTTCACCTTCTTCACATTCCCCCCTCAAATGACCTGGATACGAGAGAGAAATGAGTGTAAAGTTACCACAGACTTGAGTTTAGAAGAATAAGCAGTCACAAAAGTATTAGAAGATAAGGATAAAGTGTCCAAGCTTGGAGAACGTTATTTTCTTGATTTTAGAAGATGGAAAAGTCAGTGAATGTATTTTAATTTTGCCTGTTTTGCTTATTCTGCTTAATTCTGGTCAGAGCTAATGGTTTCAAATGATCCCAAATGGCTCTAAAATTTGGTTAAATATAAGAATACATGCAAATGAGAATAGAAGAGTATGCAGTTTTAACTATTTATGTAAATGATTTCAAATAGACATAGCATTTGAAATCTCTCTTTCCCTCTGTGTGTGTGTGTTTGCGTGCGTGAATGTGTGTATGTGTACCAAGAATCAAAATGAATTTCTTAAGCAGAATCTATCTTGGGATATTTATTCTGATTAATATGATATGACAATGTATCAGAGTAAATAACGTGGTAAAATATGTTGGGCTAAATTTCTAGTTTCTACTTTTTTTTCGTGAGGAAGACTAGCCCTGAGCTAACATCCGGTGCCAATTCTCCCCTTTTTTCTTGAGGAAGATTGGCCCTGGGCTAACATCCACGCCCATCTTCCTCTACTTTATATGGGACGCCGGCACAGCATGGCTTGACAAGCGGTGCGTTGGTGTGAGCCCGGGATCCAAACCTGCAAACCCCAGGCCACCGAAGTGGGTCGCGCACACTTAACTGCTTGTGCCACTGGGCCAGCCCCTCTAGTTTCTACTTTAAATGCCATAAATCTATTCCTGTAAATAGGATTTGGGATAAGATAGAAAGCCTAATGTATAACAAGCATATTCAATGAATACATCAGACATGTAATCACAAAAAATGCTAAAGACACAGGTTCTGCAAAATGTTATGCATTTTTGCTGAGCATGTAGGACCTGCATTTTCTGAAAATATCGAGTTCCTCTGTGTGTTATTTAACTTTCAAAGCAATGAATTACAAGGACTAGGGTTATAGAATGAATTCTTCATAGTAGAGAATCTGGGAAGTGACAAAGAAGGAGAGAATGGCAAATGGGAAGGGAGATTTCCTCTATGTTCCTCTCTCTGTAAATGCATATTTCTAGTGCAGGAAGACCACTTAGCTGAATAATTTATAATTATTCTGTTAGCATGAAGTTCATCAGAGAAAAATAAATGAAAATAAAACTCGCATGCACTGTTACAATTCTTTCTCTGTATTTTGTGTTGACTTTTATTTTTTCAGGGAAAGATTCACCCTGAGCTAACATCTGTTGCCAGTCTTTCTTTTTTTTTAACTCCTGAAAGCCCCAGTACATAGTTGTATATTCTATTTGTAGGTTCTTTTCATTCTTCTGTGTGAGCCACTCCCACACCATGGCAACTGACAGACGGGTGGTGTGGTTCTGCACCTGGGACACGAATCTGGGCCGTTGAGGCAGAGAGCACAGAACTTTAACCACTAGGCTATCAGGGCTGGCTCTGTATTGACTTTTGATACTTGTATTTTTCTCTCTAATTTTAGATGATTTATCCACTATTAATAACATATCAGTAAATTCCGATAATTTAAATATTTTAATAATTATCCTGTAGAGAAGGAAGAACTATTCCTCTACCCTCTAGCTTCTTCTGGCTGATCTAAGAGTTAAAGAATTAAATCGACAAAAGACAGAATAACAGTGGAAAATCAAACAAAATTTAGTAACATGTATACATAGGAGAAACCCAGGAAAACTGAGTAACTCACCAAAATGGCTGAAGCCACCACCTTAAATACCATCTTTAGTTAAAGACAATGGAGGATGTTGGGGGTAGTGGTTTGGGACATTAAAGGGGAGGAAGGCAATCCATATGAGATGAAAAAGCAAAAGTTTGGTAAACAAATGTTTGCCATACCTTGCAGAGACAACGGAACATGGAGAGGACTTTGATTCAACGCACCTTGCTAGGTTCCTCCCTGTCCATCACACCTAGTTCATACTATACTATAGTTCCTTATGGTATTAGTTCCTTCCCAGACCAGACCTTCCATCTTAAATTCTTTTAGCAGTTAGGGGGAAGGTCAAATTTCTTTCCGAGTCTTTTGTTCTTAAAAATAATCAAGCCAAAGAGACACACTTTGGGGTAGCAAATTCTGTTCCCCCACATTCCCAACACGAATGTGATTAAGAACAAATATAAATAAAATAAGAGAATCATGATAGTTTCTTATGTGAGAAAAGTAAGTGAAAAGAAATTAATGTTTGGACCTTTGTCACTGAATAATAATAATAATCAATTTGGGGGGTGGGGGTGGGCGAAATGGGTGAAGGGAGTCAAAAGGTACAAACTTCCAGCTATATATAAAATAAATAAGTCCTGAGGTGTAATGTACAGCATGGTGACTATAGTTAATAATACTGTATTGTATATTTAAAAGCTGCTGAGAGAGTAGATCTTAAAAGTCCTCAACAGAAGAAGAAAAAATTTTGTAACTGTGTGTCCTAATGAGCGTTAACTAGAGTTACTGTGGTGCTCATTTCGCAATATATACGAATATCTAATCATTATGTTGTACACTTGAAACTAATATAATGTTATATGTCAATTGTATCTCAATAAAAAATAATAAAATAATATTACGATCCACAAAGCAAAGTCAATTGGAGTTGTCAAGAACTTTAACATTTTTAGATGTTATCTGAAACATTTAGAGAGGAAATGACATAATGTCTGGGATTTGTTTTAAAACACACCAACAGACAAATATAAAAGAAAAACGGGAGAATAAACGAAACCGTCATAAAAAATGTTGATTGGTGTTGAAGCTTAATGTTGACTTTGTTATATTTTTTCTATGTTTGAAAAATTTTACATTGAAATTAAAAAAATAAAGTTAAAATAAAGCTCTTCAGCAATGTTAGGTTGCATAATCATCCATCAATATATGTACGGCAATAAGGTAAATGTTGTTGATGACAAATCTATCAAAATTGAAAGAGTATGGTAGAAAAGAAAGAGCAAAACTTTAGACGGAAACAGACCTGGATGTGATTGCTTCCTTTTATGTTTGCCTACCAAGTGACTTTGGGTAAGGTCAGAGTTACAATTTTCCCTTATATAAAATAAATATAATATTTTTTTGCAAGGCTAGAATGCGATGGTCTTTGCAAATGGCTAACAAAATGAGTGGAATGTATATTAAACTCTATAAATGCTTCTCATAGTAATTGTTCATGATGATGATGACAATGTTGATATTGTTAAGACTCTAATTTCAGAAATCTCATTTGGTCTTGGTTTAAAAATCTATTAGGTCAAATGACTCTAATGATCAAATGATCTAACATTTGGTCTTAACTCTATTGGCATTGATGTCTCCAGAAAAGGAATCATTTCACAGATCATTCCACAAGAGATAAAGGTCTCAAATAGTCTTTCGTTCAACAAATATTTATTGAGCTTCTACTATACACAGGTCCTGCTCTAAGAGCTGGGAAAAAAGCACTAAACAAGATACACAATGCCTCTGTCCTCAAGTGATTAATATGCTAGTAGGAACATGGCATTATGACTGAAAACATAAAAATTCAATCACTTGAAGTATTGAAATATACGAAATTAAATAAATTTCAATCATTGCAACATGATTGATAACATATAAATATTAGATATAATCAATGCAGAAGCATTGGGTGGAAAAATTCCAATACCATCAAATTCATACCAAAATCAATATTCACAACTAAAAGGGAGATTCACTACATTTTTCTAAATATCATAACCAATCAAACCCATTTTTGGTTTATTTCTTCAACATTTTCTTATTACATGTTCTATTATGTATTTTCTGCATGTGCCATAAAATAAATAAAGCAAAATATTTATAAAATATGATAAATTTTAGTTATTTGGTAAAAGTGAGTCACTTTATTTCTATTATTTACGTTCTAATCTTACCCATAATTTCCTTATAAATGTTGCTGTATGTGTTCAAAAAACCTAAATACATGGCATAATTTTGAAGATATGTATAATTTTAAATCATCTGTTTAAATGAAGCTACTGGATATTTACCAGTAAATTATTAAACAGAATAATAGGAATAATGGTTTATTTCCTCCCCCATAAGTAGTAAAGTTATATAGACAGGCAAATCATCAGTAGGACCGGAAATCTCTGTGCTATCATTTTCAAATTTCTGTGACAAAATTGCTCAATTTCTTTAGCCCAGTTTATGTGGCAGCATTTCTAGAGTAATAAGGCAGGCAATTATTTAAAAGTCTGACCTGTGGTACATTTATTATGTTATGAATGTAACCTACTTATAATGTGACTCTTTCTTTTACTTCCCATTAAGTAATTTCTCCCTACCTTCACCCTAATTTTAAGAAAACCACCAGATTTTCTGTTTTGAAAGAAAGTGTCACATAATTAAAAAATTATGTGCCTGAAAGAAAAACATAAAAATACTCTCATATCATATTTATTTTCAACTTACATTATGATTGATTATTAGAATGTTATGAGCCTAATTAACATCTTTCTCTACATTAACTTTTATCTTTATAAGTACAATTGTTACTGTAGGTCTTTGTCATTGTGGGCAGCTATTTATTTTTAAAATTTAAATAGATATCATGATGATCTTGGCAATGTTGACAAATCAAGGATTTTCTGTCTTTGGTGACTTACAGGAGCCTTTTCTAAAAATATTAGTAAAAGCTTTAGCCATCTGAGCAGGTAACCTTAACTTATTATAACAGCTGGAAATACAATTTGGATCCAACTATTCTTTGATAAACTAGTGAGTTTTGCATTATCATACCTGTATCATGGCTAAAATTTTAAAAACAAAAGCTATAAGATCTCTGCACCTGTCTGTATGTTTACGTATGTCTATATATGTAAGTTATAGATGTGTTTTTCTATCTCTGGATGATATATTGCCAAAATTAATTTGTAAAGATCTCTATTTAATTGGCTCAAAGACAATCATGTATATAAATCAAGTATAGTCTCAGAAATATAGAAACTAACCCAAAAGTTTTTCAAGTTCATGTGATCTAGGATAATCTTCACTAAATAAGAGCTAGTTTAAGTTTGTTGGTTTAATTAAAACAGGCATGTCTTTAGAGTTAACAGCATTAAATACTTTTATTCTGCCTATCAGGTTCTGAATATCAGCTTCCAATATGGCCAACTTCTGACCATAGAGCTGCTTAAAAAAAAAATCCTTTTAAATATCTTATCAAGTTTCAGCCAGGAGAAACAGTAAATGTTCTTGACAGTATTGAACAATACCATGGGGACAAGAGGCATCTCTAAAGAGAGTGTAAAAGATACTGTCCTCCCAAGACCCAGAGCCACTCCCAAAGACAACCAAAAGAAAGACTTAGATGATTCCCCTGAGAGCTGGCAACAGTCAGCAGGACCATTGCAGCAAATGGAGTGCAACTTACACTTATGTACAGCCATATCTAGCCACAAATGAGGTGCCACTTACATCTCTGTCTGTTCATATTTTGGGGGCCCCCAACCTGATGGTTGCCAAGCCAAGTTCTCAGGACACAAAATGAGACAAACAAGAAGGAAATAGCTGTCCCTGGGAAAGAAAGGACTGATAACCAATGTTTTTCCTGCCAATCTGAATTTGGAAAGGAAGGGACAGCATAAAATTTTACCTTCCTCTCTTCCTCTCTCGACCAGTCACCACAGACAGAGATCAGGAGAGCTGACTGGTATGAATTCTTACCCTTTGCCAGTTTCTGCCAGTTTTCCCAGGATGCCACCTGCAGGCTTAGGAGTGAGTAGAGTGTCCCAGTGGGTCTCATCCAGGTCACCAGAAACTGTAGAAGAGGGAAAATAATTTTCCCTGTACCCCCTCCAGCGCACTTGTAAATGGATAAGCTTACCTAAGATGGTTAAAAGTTCTCCACTGTGGCCACTGTAATTCAAGAAGATCTTTGGTGAGGATAACTTACTCATTCAGTATTAAAACAAAATTTTATTCACCCGAGGCCTCACACTAGCCCCAGTCTAGTTCAAGTTGGACCCAGTCCCACCCCAAATCCAGTCTGGTTTCTAAATAGGACCCAGTCTGACTCCAGACCCAGTCCAGTTTTTAACTCGGATCCACTCTGACTCCAGCCAGTTTCTAGACCCAGTCCAGAAAAAAAAAAAAAGCTCAAATGAAGTCTGAAAGCTTATAACAAAAAAGCAGTGGAGGTAGGATCCAGGATCCGAGCGGGACTTGCCCGTGCCCTCCAGGGGCAGCAAGAAAGCAGTGACCTCAAGGGGCTTAACAGGGTCCCACACCTTGTTGCTCAGCGTGCCTAGGGGCCACCGGGAGTCTCCTTTGCTTTCCTCTTCTGACACCAAAACTGTTCAAAGATAATCTGAGGCATATTAAAACATTAAGAGTTCACTTGAGTAAAAATCGATTCAAATCAGGTAGTGTCAAACCAGAAGTGCTTAGGAGTGCTCCCTGGTGGGACAGTTCTTCGCTTTACTGTGGGCTCCCAAAAATGAAGAGGTGATTATAAAACATATGGAGTAATCAATTCATAAAATATTCACTGAGTGACAGGTGCCAGCCTTAAGCCTGGAGCTGAGGATTTAAAGACGAATGAGGAAGTCTTTACCCTTCTATAGCTTACAGTCTGGTGGAGAGTTTGTAGGACTTCAAGTGGACGGTCAAAAGTGAATTAGGGGAAAAGCAGAGACCGGAAATTCTGCCCCATCTCTCAGGCTGGGCAGCACGTGGTACAGCTGCATGTGTGACGTTTTCTTTCTATTAGCTCACAAATGGTGAAGCCCTCTGCCCTTTCTGAAGGACGAAACTATTCTGAATGCCTGCGCCCAACTCCATTTCACTCTTGGCTTAAATTGTTTTAGGAGGACATCTCTCTTTCCTAAACTATCCTTCATGCCGGGAAAGGACTAAAAGCCCTGCTGATGCCGGGTAGCCAGAAATTCAGGGAAAAAGTAAAACAAGATTTTGTTGATTGAGCACTAGGAAGGTCGCATGCGCCTCAGAGCACGGGCCAGCTGCTCAAGTTCCGGCAAGGCTCGCAATGACCCACGTGCCTGAGTTGGCTGGCGCTGACTGGACTTTTCCTCACGGCATGGCTGGGACTAGAACAGATTTGTGTGTGTGTGTGTGTGTGTGTGTGTGTTTTAAATTGGTGTGTGTACTAAAAGTCATGAAAAAGTTCAAATATATGTACAAAAAATTCTAAAGAAGCCCATGCATGCAATTAGAAAATTTCCCCTGTACAGATGTATATATTAGCTCTTTCAGTAATTACCTTCAAAAGAACTATATAAGAGAAAAGATTGGGTAAAATACAGTTAATAGCTTCTCCCACCACTCAAATCGAATGTCGAAATAACAAAGAAATTAAGAACTGGCGTGGATAACTGTCCTTCATTATGGCAGTCCATAAGCCACATCTGGAGGACAGAGGCTCTCCAGTGAACACCCTCCCACTCGTGCCCCTTCATCACACTGTGTGAACACAGAGACCTTTCAAAGCAATGAGTGGAAAAAGTGGGCCCATTAGCTGAGAAACTGAATAGGTGATGTTTTATTTTTCTTTACCATTAAATGTAAATTAAGGTAAAACTGAAGTAGAGTCATTACCATTTATACAAACAGTATCTATAATAAAGTATCAACTTTAGAATGGCCAGGAGGATCTTGCAGATGAAACGAGCACTGGACCACACATGACAAAGACTCCTATGTACACTCAGGTGTATGAATAAATTTAGCACCTACTTTCAATTTGACATTCCTATAAGACTTAGAAAGAATAAAGTAGATCCCATCAATATGAAAATTAAAAAAAAATCAGTTGTGAGTTTCCATTAATGTGCAGCAAAACTCAAATATTTTATATTTTATTTAAATGAACCCTCCCATTTGCAAATTTTTTACAAAGAATTATGTTCAAGAATACAAAGAAAAACAGGAACTGATAAAAGTATCAAACACTGCCTAGCGGATCTGAAGTATTTCTTCATATGATTAAACTACTAATTGGCAGTACAACTAAATTATGTTTCTGACTAAATGGGCTTCAATTTTTTTCCATTTAACATCAAGGCAATAGTGAGTTAAAGCGTGCAAACTTCTCGGAGTTCTCAGAAGTGCAATGTCAATATAATCATGATAAGAATAATCATTAATATTTTAATATCACTAAGTGTCTTGCTGTAAACTGATCCTTAGTTATTTACTTGACTAATGATACTCGCTGGTAATTTTTTTTAAATCAAACATCTTAGACATGGCGATCTTCTCTTGTAGTTTTCAATACAATTGAAGCTGGGTCATAAAATTTAGCTCACACTGTACTCAAATGTGCTGAGAAAAATTTAATTTATTTATTTTGTTTTTAAGCTAATTTGGATTTCTTCATGAGAGGAAGGATAAATAAACCCCCAACCAGTTTTAACCTTTTCCAATGCAATACGATAATCAGTCTCGTCATGCAGTGAACAAGCCATCCGCTTGCCTCCTCCTCTCTTCCTACAACAGCACACAGGTACATGAACCAATAGAAGCGGCTTGTATGATTGTGACATCAGAGGGAACTGCCAATCCAGGAGCCATGTGCTGTCCTTGTAGTGCCCTTTGGTAAGCGGTCATCTCCCTTGTCTGCTGGCTGCTAGGGACCTGTTGGGGCCAAAGTCTGGGGAGGGGAAATTAGGGACACACATATCACTTTCTTGCTCTCCCCCATTCTTCTTACCAACCCGCAGGCTAGAGACAGCACAGTCTCTCCTTTTACTTTCTTTATATTCTCCGCCTTCTACTATCAAGCAGCAAGGCCTCTGCCTTCTAGGTCCTAGGTGGAAGAGCTAACAGCCCTTCTAAAGGAGATCTCTCAACACTAAGAGCTGGAAACACCAGTCTTGGGCTTCCCTACGTGACAGAAGGCAAGGTGGCCACCAGGACACTGGAGGAAAAAAACCTTAATACAATAGGCTCATTGTACAACTATTATAGTTTCAGAGTAATTCCATCTGCCTCCCAGAAATGAATATTAATATATTTTTTCTCTTTTCATTCCTCCTGTAAGAAATTCTGTTCTCCTTCTGGACAGCAGATGCCTCATGCTAACAAAGTGAAAGTCAAGTACACAGAAAAGTAAAAGAGAAAGCACATTAATGCTTTTCTAATTGACTCTTGATATCATACAATCTTTGAGGTTTGTTTTTAACGCGGTTGAGTTGTGAGGTATTCTATTTTGAAAATGTGATAAAATGCATAGTTGACTCAAGCTATAATGGTAAATGTGTATGTACTCATTTTCCTGTGCAACTCATGTCTCTGAAGACCATATTCTTTATTATGTAATTCAAATTAGTTGTTCTATCTTCTTTGGGGGCACCTCTTCCTCTCCTAATTTTCCCCTTTTAGTTTTCCCCTTTTGCTTGAAGTTTTGAAGTCTACGTTAGTTTCTCTGCTTTTCATACTATCTCTCACCTAGGTTAGCATTAAAGAACCCAGTGAAATTTCCTCCCCCTTTACTCACCCTCCTTTCTGGCATTCTGTTTTTAATTTATTCAAGTGAATGTGTTGACATTTATTACTTACAGTGTCCTGCTCTCTGTACCATGCTCTGGTTCGGGATTTTGTTTTTCACATACTTGCAAAGTTCTCCCTGCTTCTAGTCATCAATCCATGTTATGTAACTCTACAAAATCTATTTTTAATCTCACTTTCTCCAGGAAGAATTCACTGATTAATACTAGTCCTTTGTGATGTTTTGTTGTTGTTAGTGCTGTGGAGTCCATTCTGACTCTGAGCGACCCTGTATACAGCAGAGTGGACCCTGCCCGGTCTTTTTGCGCTATCCTCTCACCTTCTGCTGCTATATGAGACACTGCTCTACCGCTATTCACAGAGATTTCATGGCCAATTTTTTCAGAAGTGGGTGGCCAGGTCCTTCTTTCCAATCTGTCTTAGTCAAAAAGCTCCGCTGAAACCCGTCCACCATGGTTGACACTGTTGGTATTTGAAATCCTGGTGGCACAGCTTTCAGCATCACAGTAACACGCAGCTGCCACAGTATGACAACTGAGAGATGCGTGGTGTGGTTCCCTGACTGGGAAACGAACCCGGGCTGTGGCAGTGAGAGCATGGGATCGTAACCACTAGATCACCAGATTGTGATCTTACTTTTACACTATTGGTCTGTATCACCTATTTGAATCATTATTTATTATGGAAGGTAAGATTCAATTTTAATAATTTTGATGAAATATTTTTTAATCAGTCACATTAAGACTGATTTTCACAGTTTACACAGAGAGATATTATTTGCATAGTGGTTGCATTCCTACTAAATACAGTTCCCATTAAAAAATGTCCATCTTGCCACTTGCTCTGGTTTGACCTTTGTACAATTTCCTTTACCTTCCTTCTGTACTCATCACCATTTGTTCCATCTCATTTGTTCTCAGCAACTCTGTTTTAAGAACTTCTTTTTGTGATCATAAAAGTAATTTATAATAAAACAAATGAATGCGTTTCCTGTTTGAATATCTCTTTTATGATTGTGCTGTGCAATGCTCTTTCTGTTGTTTCTATTGTCTTTATTCAGCTTCTCATTTTCTTCTTTTTTTGCGTTGTTTGGTCCCTTACTCATCTCGTGTTCATAAACCTTGCTAAGGTTTTTGTACTTTAGTAAGTATTTAGCCTATTATGTCTCATCCACATTCATCTCTAATATCCCTACACTTTTATCATAATGGGATGGGATTCTATTTGACATTGAGGTTGTTGATAAATAATTTGTGATTCTTCATACTTATGGTATATGTTTTTATCTCTGATTTGAATAGACACATCGTGAAGGCATGAATATCATCTATTTATTTTACACATTCACAAAAATTAACAGAAATTCTCTAATCTCTTCCCAGAATGCCTAGGAACATTAATTACTGTCAACTAAGTATGCATTCTGGAAAGTTTAAATTCATTCAGTATCATCAAGAACAAAGTACGAAGAACATTCTAGAGGCATAGTCCCTAGTTTTGAAGAGTTCTTCACGTGCTGTTGCTTCTATCCGAAGTGCCCTTCCCAACCACTCAAATGTATAATTGTCCTTGAAGACTGAGCACAGTGCCGTCTCCTTCACAAAACTTTCTCTTGCTCACCTCCCTCCCAACAATCAACCCATCTTTCATACCGCACTTTGATTAATGCCCCCAATATTGTATGTTTCATAGTGTAATATATTTTTCTGGCTCCATGTCTGTTCTTCTTCCGAGAATATGAACACCAAGGCCAGGCAATGTGGCCTTATTCATCTTTGTATTGTCAGTGACCAGAAAAAAATATATATTCAGTAAATACTGAATAAATCATTGGGATTCATATGAAGCTATTTTTAGAAGGTGGGATTTGGTTAGAGTAAGTAGTCAAAGGAAATCTTCAGAATGAAAATCTATAGGAGATTCTGTTTCCTCACGTATACAGCTTATTTCTTTCGCTTACTCACATTTATACCTACTCAGCTGCATTTGTTATTTCACACATATTTTTCACTTGGCTGCATAAACCTGTTTGAAAGCACAATGCAGTACCTTGATGGTCGGTAAAATAGAGCTCATACCTAGACTACCTTCTTTTGGTTGATATTTTCTTGGTGGGATAGTGACGTGAGCTAGGCAGTTTTCTGCCTACCTGCTCACTTTAGAATACCTATACAGATACAGATAGAGTTGTAAATATATTGTAGAAATAGAAGTTTAAAATTTTTTTCTGAACGTTAGCATGAGAGTTACTCTTTAAAGTTTATAACAAACAATAAGCCATAAATGTTAGCTCCAGTGTCCTAGTTTTGTTTAAAATGACAAAATTTTTTAATATAAAAAGTAAATATGCAATATTAATATTGATAATATGTAAAGTTGGGATATAGAAGAGATTTCTATTTCCAGCAATATGGCAAATTAGATTTCCTGAAAATTTTAATGGGAAAAAAAGATGACAGATAAAATACAATAAGTAATACATATAAAATAAAATAAAGCACAAAACACAAATATTTAAATAAAACACATGGCTGAGTTTACTAGGATGGAAAGGACAGCTCTAAGGATCAAAAAAAAAAAACAAAAACAAAAAACGAACCTTGAGAAGAAAATATGCGAGCTAATGCTGAGGCTTGTCAGTACTTGCCATTCTGAGAGTGCTTGCTAGTCTGGGTAACTAGGAGATTGAGTATTAATGCCCATAAAGGAACAGAAAAGAGAGTTGTAACTGAGACCCAGTTTAGTTTACCTAATAATCCAAGAACTCTCAACTAGCCACCTGTAGTGAAGTGGTGGACTAGAATAAAATCCATCCCTTCGAAAGAGAGATGACTTGAAAGATTGACTTTTTGACTTGTTCTATAGGTAGGATTTTTTCCAGTGATAATTCACAAACATATGTTTGGGATCTGAATTTACTCTACTTACATAATCTGAGAGCGTTCATATACAAGGAATTAACATAAAAGTATTCCAAGTCCCATAATACTCCTGGGGAGGCTTTTAAAATAAACAAAACGTTACTGAAGATTTGTTTCCAACCCAAGCTGTTGCTAAGTCCGGAAGATAAAGCCCCACTGAACATTACTTCAGTCCAAAATTACAAGAAACAACATAAAGAAACAATCCAATATAAGCAAGAATCAGTGGATACCAAAAGAGTAGTACAAGTCTCCTGAACTTGTTGCATAATAGAAATGTTGGAGAAAAGCTATTGAATAAATATTTTTAAGATTAAAAAAATCATAAGAAAATAATTTACAAAAAATAGGAAGTGAGCAGGATATTATGACTAAAAGATAGTCTTAAAAAAGAACAGATCTTGAGCAATTAATAAACATATTTTCTTTAAAATTACACATAGTAATTTTAGAAGAAGAAGATTAACTGGTATTACATATTGAAGATATTACACAGAAAGAGAAATTCAAAGATAAAGATGTTGAAAACCTAAGACATCGGTCAGATAGACTGAGAAATTCAACATTTAGTCGATAGGGGTTCCTTAGCTGAATATAGAAAATGAAAGAGCCTGCTCAAAAGATAACATCTGAGAATTTCACAGAGTCAATGAAAGACATGAATCCTCTGATTTAGGAAACATTGGAGGCAGAAAAATCACACCTACGAATTCAAGTAGAAGTGAAACAGCAGAATATAAAATAGAGACAGAAGATCTGAAAGGTGGCCAGACGAAAAATGCAGTGTTTACAAAAGGACAACAATTAAACTGGCAGCATTAAAAGAAGCCAGAATATGATAGTATGTTCAAAATGCTGGGAGAATATCACTGTAAATCTAGGCAGCTCAGCTATCTTTTAGGATAAAGAAAAAAATACATATACCAAGAGTTGAAAATAATGTGAAGCAACTAGAACTCTTACGCTGTTGATAGGAAAATAAATTAGTACAATAACTTTTTTTTTCCTTGCTAAAATGGAGATAATATGGTTAGCACATTATAAGCATTCAACAAATATTAGTTTTTTACTGTTTAGTAGAGGTAGAGATGAATATCATAAAATGGTTTAAACGTCCAAGTTCACTTTACAAAGAAAAATAAGTGCCCAAGTCAATGAATAAGCAAACAAACAAACAAAAAATAGAAATACCTTGTGGTACTGAGAATGGATTCCTAGGAATCATTAAAAAAATACAATATGCTCAACTTGAAATATATGTAATTAGAATTTATAAACATTTAATATAATGCATAGAAAAAGGCATCTTTAATTTGGTACTCTCTTTTCTAACTTTTGATTATTTTTTGTTTGTTTATTCCTGATGGAATAGCCCTTAGGAAGTTATTTTCAAATACGTGTTCCCAGAAGTTCTGTGAAAATCATTTTGACACTGGGTGGGGAGAGGTTGGAGATGAGAAGGTGGAGTTCTCAGGGCTCACTCCCAGTTCAACTAGAATAACTCCTTTATTTTTCTGCTTATACACTGAGCTTTCCTACACGATAGGAGACAGGGGCAAATTGCTATTTTTAATCACAGCTACTTTTAATTAGAATCAAATTAGTAATTAAAAGAACATTTTAGTAAATTTGTTTAGGCACATTCAGCAGTAAGAGAAGGGGTATGCTTAATTGTTCTATAAAATAACAAAATACTTTGGGGCTATAAAGAAATCTGGTAAGAGTGGATGAGAAGATAAGGAAGGAGAGAGAGAGAGAGAGGCAGAAGAGAAGCTGAGATTGAGTGAAGGAGGGTCAATAAATCTTCCTTGTGGTGGAGTGACCAAATGGCGATGCCTACTCTTCCATTGGAAATTATGGTGTTTCTCTGATGTAAGACTGTCATCTGGCTCTCTCCCATACAGTAAGTAGAGCTTACTGATGAATTTTCCTTATAATTTAAATTGCTAAGATGGCTGAGAGATGTTTGACAATGTATTTAGAAGCAGTTCTCTTGGAAAGGGGCACTGAGGTAGAGGAATCCATGAAAATGTCACCACAGGAGTTTGTATAAATCCGTGAGGAGAGTCTGACTTCCATGGGGTGTAGAATTTTAGGGGTTGGAAGTGTTGAACCAAGTCTGGAATCTGGGCTTCATGAATAATGTTTCATTTGGAGAAAGGATTTTATGCTAAGTTTGAAAATTATTCCTGTAGTAAATGATTCATACAGTTACATCCTGTTTTGAACACAGAAGAAGCCATGCCATTTTCCATACATCATAAGAATTTTTACTGAAGTTGAATCTACTGTAAGAATCACACACAAAAAAATGGTTTAACTCAATCCTTTTCTGGCTGGATTGGAGGTGACATCTATACTAATGGAGTAGGGACCATAGTCACAAAAGAATTGTTGATTTCCAAGAACGAAGTGGGACCAAGGTGGGCCCTTGGCAGGGGACCTTTAGCTACTTCACAGTTAGTAAGCTTTTGCTATACAGTGTGACTTTCCCTAGGGTACTATTTGCTGGTCAATACATGGCTCCGCTATTCTAAGCCACTTCATTGGTCAAAGTGTGAGTCTCTTCTAAAAACCTAACAGGGTCAAAAGTTGATGGTCAATACTCATCTGTTGAATGAATAGTTGAATGAATAAGTGAATGTATGAATGTCATTTAAAGCTTTGTAAATATCATGTTCTCTATTGGTAAAACCTTTCTAACCCATTTTTTAGAGATTCTTTCATTATGAAAGGAGAAATATAAACGTAAATCTTATAATGATAGTGCTTTGTCAATTGTGAACGTAAACACAGTATTTAATAATACCACTTCTGGTAGTAGAATATGAATATGAACCTAAACAATAGTCACACAAGGTCATTTATGTGTGGTCATGATTGGAGGAGCCTATTTGCATGAGATACAAGGAGCCTTCTAAAGAAAAGTTCATTTTAAGAAAAAAAAGAGTCAGAAAAATAAATCTGAGGATAGGCTGAGGTTAAAGAAGATTGGCCATCTGGGGCCTGTGTTGATCATATTAACCTTTAGCCCTAATGGTTTTCTTTCCCCCTTCTCTTTATCCCAGGTTCTTGTGCCAGAGTACAGAGGAGTGGAAACTAAAACATATATTTCAAATAGCTACTTCCTTAAGAAGTCTGTTAGGCGTTGGTACCGTAACTCACCAATATTCTGGGATCCACACAAGAGAAATGTGAAGAAAGAAAGAGAGAATGACGTTCCTTACTTGTGCAGAGGACCTTGAGCAGAGTGAAGCCACCTTTTACATGTCTTAGATCCTAGAGTGTTTACTGGTGACATCGGCACTAGAGGCCCTTTTGGCACAGGTGTATGGCAGCATAGAGAGGCATTTGTCCACTCATTCATTTACACGTTCCTTCAACCGAGATTTACTGGGGCCTTAGGTAACGTGCTAAGGATTTAACCGAGTAACACAAACCCCTTTATTGAAGGCAGTGTTGGACAAAACAAACAAGTAGATCAATACTTCCAGGACACTGTGAAAGAGGAATGTGCTATGTGATATAGGATTATTTAGATGGGCAGTCAAGACTACTCAGAGAAGATTTCTATACCAGGTTCATAACCTGAGTGTTAAAGGAGGAGTAGATGTTAGAGGAAGCATGTTTTCATGACAGAGACAAGAGTAATTGTGAAGCACACAGACATGAGACAAAACTAAATTTGCAGAATATTTTGGCAAACTACATGCCATCATCTACTGAATCCTTCTTTGGGTTTATCTAAACAGGTCATAAAGTTCATAAAGTATTAATTTTGAAATACTCAAAGGAAATAGGCACAATTTTTCAATTTGGTTTGTTAACTCTTCTGTCCTTACGCCTCTTACAATCTACTTTTCAATAATGACTCTGGTATTTCCGTTGGTTGCTTCTCTTTTCAGCTGGCTTTTTACAGTATCCCAGGTCAAGTTTCCTGTATGCCAAGCAGTAACTGTGAATTCTTTTTTTGATCATAAAGAAAGCTCCAAAACTTTTTTGTCTTCACACTGCCTCGATCATTGCCTCTGCAGAATAGAAGCCAATCTCTATATTTTTACATAAACTTTCTTAGCACAAAAATTCACAAATCTGACTGGATATTCTTTTTGCTTAGATGGTCTTGGTAGCTATGCTCCTCAACTGACCACCTTGCAAGTGGGCAGTTTCTATAATGAAGTGAAAAATGAGATTATGTTGATTTAAAACTTTGTGATATGTTCTTATATCCATTCCAGGTGCCTGTGGTTCAGATAGATATTTTTGGCAATGTTCTGCAAAGTTGGAAAAACATTGCTCTGTGGGTTTCTGAGAAACATTTGCTATTTTTCTCATATACGTCGTGCTAGTAGCAACTTCTAATCAGCAGGAAACAAAGGGCATGAGCAATTTATCCATTAAGTGAGTCATATGAAGTAAGCAAAAGAAGGAGACTTGCTGATGGTTAAAAGTGATATTTTTACATTTTGGTCAATGACCATTTCTCATAAATGTTTTAACATATGCTAAACTGAAAGTATTTTGGTTGAATTGTTAGTGAGATAGCAAAATCTCAATATTTTTAACATGATTTTTTTTTTAAAGAACTCAAAAATAACCATGGAGCTTTTTCCAAGACTACTTAAAAATCACTTTTCAGTTGAGATGCCAAACTTTTAAAATCAGTTTTGGAAAATAAGAAATCTATATAAATTTATCAATTAATATAGAAATAAAGTGTAAAAACCAAAGAACAAAAGAAACTCAGATGTTAGAAATCTTCTAATTTTTGAAGAACTTTAAAAACTAAAATTTTAAAGTACAATTCTATTAGTATCACTATCTAGTTTTCTGCATTATTTTTTCCAATTTTTTTATTTTGAAAAATTAAAATCTATATGAGTTGTAAGAATTCATCAAAGGACATCATTTTACCACATTTGCTTTTTCTTTCTCAAATACTTCAGCATGTACCGTCTAAAAACAAGGATACTCTTCTACATTACTGTAATAAAATTATCACAATCAGAAAATATAACATTTAAAAATACAATTATTTAATATATAGTCCATATTTAAATTCCTCCAATCATCCAAACAGAATTCTTAACAGATGTTTTTTGATCCAGAGGACATGAAGAATAACGCATTGCGTTCAGTTGTTATTCTCTTTAGTTGGCTAATAAAGCAAAGCTTTGTTAATTGTTAGTAAATCAAAGCTAAATTTATTACAACTAATTGGAGCAAGGGAGAATCATCTTGACAGAGTAAGATTCTCAAAATAGAAAAAGTTCATATGGTTCCAAATTGGAAGAATGCACCTCAATTGGATTCATTTAAGGTTTTTCTCATGATTTGACTGGAGTTAAACATTTTTGCCAGGCATACTACACAGGTGATTTTTGCGTCCTCTGTACAGAACATGATGTCAGTTTCTTCCATTATTGGTGAAATATGGCTTGATCATTTCTCCAAGGTGTCATCTCTCAGATTTACTCACTGCACAAGTTCTTTTTAGTAAGTAATCTGTGGGGGAAAGTTTATGAGGACATAATATTGTGTTCATAAATCCACTAATTATTAGCTTCCATTGATTCTTTCTGTCATTACTATGATAGGTGAAAAAGAATAAATTTTAATTTCTATAATTTTTTCAACATGTTAGTTGATATTTGTCCATAAAGTAGAGCTTTTCCTTTTCCTCACTTTGTAATTACTATTATTTAATAGCAATATACATATTAGGTTCCTTTCTTATTGCAGTGTGTTATGTTCTTATTCAGATTGATAGCCAAGCCATTCCCCATTTGGCCAGTGGGAGCCTATTCATGCATGCTCCAGGATCCTTTTGATATGTACCTATAATTTTTAAAAGAAATTCCTTACTTTCTGTAACAAGAAGACTTTCTAGTCTTACCTTGTACTTTCCTTGCCTTAGCCCCGGAATCAATATTTCTCCAAGGGACCCGCGTTTTTTTCTATCCATTTCCAAGCCATTGCCACTCACCCCCGTGCAGGTAGTCATTTCATTGGCTTCAGGTTTTCACTTCCTGTACTTATTTTTTCAAAATTAAAGCAATATATACTAAATATTCCTTCTCATTCTTTCTTATCCAAAAAAGGAGTGCATTATAGGTACTTTATTGAACTTAATTTTTTTTTTCACTAAAGAGCTTGTCCTGAAAATCACTGCATATGAGTTCATAGAAATTTTCTTCATATTTTGGTTTAAAACTGCATAGAACTTCATTTTGTGGTGAACAGTCATTTATTCAGTCAATCTCCTGTATATGGGCTACATTTTTTAATTGTATTTTTGTAAGTGTATCTTAACAGTAAATTCCTAAATTTGAAGTTTTGTTAGATACTGCCAAATTCTTCCCAGAGAGCTGAATCTATGTTGTATTTATATCAGCAATATATGAAAGTACTTGTTTCCAAAGCCTTCAAACAAAGTGTTCTCAAACTTTTGTGTTTTATAAATCTGATAAAGAATACATGGAATCTTAGTATAGGTGAGATAAATATGAAATTCTCTTATCATGAGTGAAGTTAAATGTCTTTTCATATGTTTAAAGGTCATTTGTATGTCTCTTGTGTCTCTTTTTGCAAGCCATTTATATCTTTTGCCTTTATTTTTATTTGGTTTTGGTATTTTCCCCTGTAATTTAAAATGTTCTTTAAATACTTAGAATGATCACTTTTTACCTGTGATATATACAAATAATTTCCTTTCTATGTATCAATTTTATTTCCATGTTTTTTTGGGGGGATGTCCTACAGAATTTTTTTTCAATATTTCCTTTCATTGCATCAGGATTTTGAGTTATAGGTAGACTTTTTTTCACCCAGTTTATAAAGGAATACCATGTATTTTTCCCTGGTAATTGCATAGATTTAATTTGTGTATTTAGATCACTGATTCATTTGGGGTTTCTTTTTCTTTTCCAATTCTCGTGCCTCTAATTGTTTCTTCTAATCTAATTTCATGGGCAATACCTCTAATTTATTGTTAAATAATAGTGGAGATAGAAAGTATTCATGCTTTATTCTTGAACTTGATGGGTATATCTCTTTTTCTTCCACATTAAGATGCTGGCTTTAGGGCTGAGTATATAATGTTATATGTATGTGTGTATATTTCTATATTATTGAATAAATTTTAATCAGAAACGGGTGTTGGATTTTATCACGGGCTTTTTAGCATCTATGGAGATAATTATGTATTTTTCTTTTATATCTATCAATATAGTGAGTTTTACAAATGAATTTCTATCTTTAGATTTATTAAATAAACTTCAATTAATGATGCTATATCTTTTCTTAATGTAGTATTAGATTTTGTTTGCTAATGTTTTATTTAAGATTTTTAGATTGATGTTAAGAAACAAAATTGGTATGTGCTAAATTTTTTCAGTTTCGGAATCAATGCTATTCTTGCTTTCTAAAAATATTTTAAAGTGTTCCTTAATTTTCTACGTTCTGTAACAATTTATACAGCATTGGAATTATCTAATCTTTGAAGTTTTGATAGAATTCTCTATGGAATCATCTGGATGTGATGCTTTTTTATTGGGTAGTTCTTTAATAACTCTCTCACTCTTTCTGTGTCTCTTTCTGTCTTTCTGCCTTTCCATTCTCTCTCTTTCTCTCTTTGTCATATGCAAATCATCTGTTTAAACTTTTTGTCTCTATTATAATCAAATTTGATAAACTATATTTTTCTGAGATATTATCTATTTCATCTAAGTTTTGGCATTTATTTGCATAAAGTTTTGCACAGTCTTCTCATAATATTTTAAATCCTTCTGTTTCAATTGCTGTTTTATCCTTGTTCTCACCCTTGTTCTTCAACCATTGTTACCACCTCTGTTTTCATCTTAGACCTACAGTTAAATATATTCAGGGCTGAAAATCAGTCCTTTTGCTCAAGTTTCTTCAATCACGTCTTGAGTGGAGTAAGCTTGTCCTGTAACTGATTTTGCAGGAAGGGCTCATACAGTACTCCTGGAGTTCTTACAGGAGTAAACAGTTTCTATAGACTTGACACTTGAGAAACGGTTTTGCTGATTTAACACCCGTAGCTCACACTTTCCTTCCTTGAGTTATTGGAACAAAGGTCTCACCTCTGTCTTGGTTTCAACGTCCTTGTCTAGAATTTTGATGTCATCAGATTTTCTTTCGTTGATACGTGACTTTGTCTTTTTGCGCGAATATTCCAAGGATAATTTTCTTTACGCTTAAAGAAAGATATTGAAGCTAAACATTAAAGGGCATATTTTTTTCAGTATATGGTGATCTCTTCACTTACATAGCTTCGGGACTTCTTTGTTTCTGAATTTTTTTGAATTATGGTTTAAAATATTTTCAATTATTTTATTTTAGTCTTTAACATCTCCAACTATGCCTGTCTTTTATCTTCTTTGCCTATACTGATCAATTTCTCTCTGAACATTTTGTTTCTTTCATTATTTCAATTTTGGTTTGTCTTAGTTGTTAGAATGCCTTTCCTAAATCTTCCTTATTAACTTGGAAGTTTAAGCTTTTCTCTCTTGGACACTCTGTAATGTAGCTAATATTAACACATGTTAATATTTATCTTAATATTGAAAACTTATTTTCAGAGTGAATGAACTTAGATGTCCATTTCTGTTCTAAATTTTGGAATTTATAATTCAAAGTTTTTTAATGCCAGTTTTTACTTAAGCTTGTTTAATTCAGTTTGGAGTGTTGTGTTAAAGGTTTTACTTTAATTATTTAGTTAATTAATTAATTTCCTTGTTAGCTCTTTTATTAGAGAGAATTTTTATCAGTTGAGATGTTTTGATTCTCCTTTTCTTGTTTTCTTTTTATATTAGGTCCATATGGAAGTACTCTGCAATTTTTAGTTGATTCAGTATTTGAAAAAAATTATTCTGGATTGGCAATAACAAATGTCTACATACAAGACTTTCAGATGGCTAATTAGGTTTCTCTGTTCAAGAGTTCTCTCTTCTGTTAATATTTTGAAGTGCAGTTTATTTAATGGATACTACTCTTTTCAGGGAAAGAGGCTTTGATTTGTCTTCTCTTTTTATCATGTCTTTTTTTCTTCCTTTGGAAAAATAAATTTTCTTTTTCTTTTACATCTTGCCCTTCACCATGAAGTCTCAAATGTGTGCCTCCTGCTTCCCTATGTGCTCTTCTCCCTCAGAAGTAGTGATACAAAATGAAAGGAGTAAAATAAAAATTATACAAGGAAAGAAAAAGATAAGCAAAAACTGTTTAAAATACTTAAGAGAATACGCTACTTGGATAAAATTGATAGAATGATGAGTTTCAAATAACAGAGGACACAACTTAACACTGGCTTAAATATAGGTTGGATTTATTATCTCTCATTACAAAAAGGCGAAGTTGGGTTAATTCCGCGACTTATTGTTCTCAAAGGCACAGGTTACTTTACCCTTCACGTTGTCATATTGAATTTTGTTTTCACATTTGCTGTCTTATGGTCTAAATCACTTGGACAAGAATGTTCTTCTGTAAGAAATAGCAAAGGCCAGAAGAATGTCGTTTTCTTGAGGGAGTAAGGTAAACTTTCTCAGAACCTTAACTTCCCCCACTGCCACAAACCTGGTATTTTTCCTTCATGTCTCCTTGTCCAGATTTCATAAAATTATATATAAGTTTACCAAGATTTATTTTTAGATAAATAAATATTTTCTTGTCCTGGACCACCAGGTATTTAAACTCTGTGTTCTTTTAAAAAACACAAAAGGGGTATGAGACGATTGTTGATTAAACCACCAATTGTGTCTGACACAGATAATAAACATAACAAATTCCACTAAAACATAAGTGTATTTAATGGGAGATAAAATAATAAGAATATCCTAAGAATATGAAGGATAATAATCTTGAAAATATCTTAGAGTAAGATAAAAATTATAGGATCATCTTAGAACAAGTATCTGAAAGATAATAATCTTAGAACATTCAGTAGAGTTCTTAATGATTTTTCTCTCTAGATTAGAGTAACTGTAGGACGTCTTTGGGAAGAAAGTCACAGCACAGAGAACTTAGCTCTCTAATTATTTCTAAAGATTCAACTCCTAAAATTTGAGATCTTACATTTGTGGACAGGCAATATCAATTACCAGTTAATGCTGATCCTTCTGGTTCTACAGACTTACAAAGCTGGTACCAAATTCTCCCCTTACGAAACATAGTGCCCAAGAAAGTATTAAAAATTATTTAACTGTATTCTTATTAGGGATCATATGAAGAGGCAAAGGAATTGAGCATTATTTTCTCCCCACTTCTCTTCCTCTTTTGGGAGAACTTGTCCATTAGAAATCGTGCCTCCTTAGCCTTGATGACTGGGCCAGACGGAGTAATATGCAGCATGTTGACTGTACTTAATAATACTGTATTGCGTATTTGAAAGTTGCTAATAAAGAACTTACAAGTCCGCACTACAAGAAAAAAAATTTGTAACTATGTATAATAATGGTTGTTAACTAGACTTATTGTGGTGATCATTTTGCAATATATACAAATATCAAACCACTGTGTTGTACACCTGAAACTAATATAGTGTTATATGTCAATTATACCTCAATAAAAAAAAAAGAACACAATAACACAAAACAACATAAGAAAATGTAAGGTACAACATTCCATTAAGAAGAAAGGAAAATGAACTTATTTCCTCGTTTATGTAAAAAAATGCAGAAAACTAAATATGACCACTATTTCCATGATAAATTTATTGTGGGAAATATCAAATTATACAATGATTTACACATTCTAATCTAAATTATTTTAGAAGTATTGGTGATCTATTATACTGAACCTTATTTACGTAAACACTATTTTGGCCATTATACAAATTATTTTTCAAGAAATCAACTTTTGAATACATACTATGTGTCCGGCACTGGGCTAAATTGCTCTGCATAGCTCCCTATTAAATAACTGCTAGTATTAATACTTTGTACAGGTGAGGAAACTGTGGCTTATGGAGTTTAAATAACTTCACCACTATAACACAGTTAGTGAATGGTATAGATGGGTTCTGAACCCATGTAATGGTCTTGTATGCTTAACAAATTGTCTTAGTCAGAGCAAGTAACCTTATTAATTTAAATGTAACTATCTATAGAACTTGTTACCACAGTATTCTTTAGGTAGAGAACAGAACAGAAAGGGGTATACCACGTCTTCAATAGATAGGCCCAAACTTCATGCCATATTTAGGACTCGCCTAAGGAGATAACAAACTGATTATAATGAATTGTCTATACGGCCTTCTATGATCAGACTCAAGAGAAGTTTCTTTAGCCTTGCACCTATGAAATGAATTGTCAGTGGTGACTCCATTTTGTACCCTGGACTTCACCTTGTTAAAAATATGAAACTGTGCTGACCATGCTGACTTGCCAAAAAGGGAGTTATTTGCTGAGACAGAACTTTCTGAAGGACTGTCCAAAAACATACTTTTTCTGGTAGCAACCATATGCCCTTGAGTAAGCCAATAAACTGTAGCAGAAATTTACCCTCCTTAACAAACAATGGAGGGAACTGTTCTGGGCTCTCTTTCTTGCTAATAAAAAGTCTGGACTTTCCAGCTGCTGCTGGAACTGTGTTCCTTGAATTGCAATTCTAAGACCCCAAATAAATGCTACTCTTCTATTTTACAGTTTTTTTTAATAAGTTGGCATATTTGGTGTTAGAGATATGGGATGTGAAGCGACTTTCCACCTATTTCTGGGGCTGCTGTTGGTTTGGAGCAAGACCCCTGTGTGAGCCTCCTGTGCTCTGTCATCTCCCTGACAGCCTCAGGCCAGGTGAGTCCTCTCAGTTCTGAACCTCCACCTTGGTTGAGGTTCTGGCTTTTATCTGGGTGTCTTTTGGAACTAGTTTAAGAGAATTTACTTCCTCTTTTGGTGAGTCCATACTTGTAGCAGGAAGTATGCAGTCTATTGCTATAGGGATTCAGCTCTTTGGGGATCCCTGCTGGATTTATGTTAAAAAATTATGGGCCCTCTGCATATCAATTTTTAGAGAAATGGCACTGGTATACCAAGGATGATTTAAAACTTGCTTGGCCCCAATGGGGCTCTTTTGAAATATATAAATTAGTTTATTTGCATGCACAGTTAGAAAATAAGAGATCTAAAACTAAGCAAGTGGAACGGGAAGCTTATTTTGATTGGTATGTTGAAGTGTCCTGGGAAGTGCCCCATCCTGTTCAAAAGGCGGGGAAACGTGATTCCAGTGAACAAGAAGGCCTATCGTAGTAAAGAAGTTTTAGGGAATCCAAAGGCAAGATAGGTTCCACCTGGTCTATGGACCAGGATCTTGTGCCTTTCTGGAAATGGGTGAACTTTTGGATAATTTGGGATTGTAACAGCCATTCTGGAGAAACTTTCTTTTGGATAAGTCCACCTTAAGGGGCACCCTTAAAAGAGAGGATTCCAAACCTCTCAGAGACAATGGAATGCATTCTTTGATTCCTATGCAGAAGCTTCTAAAAGAAAAAATGACTTCAAAAACAGCTATAAAAGGGTCCTCACAGCATGCAAATAAAAAAAATCTTTAGTAAAAGTCTTTGGCCTTCTGAGCAGGTAAACTTTACTTAGTCCATCTGCCAGAAACACAATTTAGATTCAACTATTCTTTTGGGTTTTGTACCTGAGACATGGCTAAAAATTTTAAAGATCTTTGTGTCTCTCTGTATGTATATACATATGTGTGTATGTATATATACATATATACATATGCATACATACATATATACATACATATATATATACACACATATATGTATGGTATTTTTCTACCTCTGGATGGTATTGCCAAAATTAAACATTTATATATATTAAGTATTCCTAAAATTCTCAGAAATATAGAAACTAACCCAAACGTCTTTCAAGTTCACATTGTCTGAGATCAGGCATGTCTTCAGAGTAATCAATACTGAATGAAATACAAGCATACAAGTTTTTCTATCTGGGTTTACTAATCAAATAATTGTTTACTAGTCAAATAATTCTGTTACAGAATTTGTCAACAAGAAAAATAACTTAAGATGATGGTTAACTCTTTAATGTCTAATCCAAACATAATTGTTAAAAACAAGTGTTTAAATAAATGTAAATAAGATAAAAGCTTACACTAAGCTAAACTAAATAATGGATATCCATTAAATATCTAAATCATTTCCAGATAGGATAGTCACTGAGACATTGACTGCTAAACATACAGGGAAACAAACAATATTTGGGTCCACCAATAGACATGTTTTGTGCCACATTGAAAAGTTTGCTGTAAAGAGAAATATGCTTCTAGAAATTATGAAATTTGTTTATGGGTTTGCTAATCTACTACAGGATGCTAATAGATGAGCTTATAATATCTGATAGCTCACAATTTCATGCTTCCTAGTTTTCACTGGAAAGCAAAGAGTTAAAAAAGTTGGAAGAAGAGCTGAGAATATAAGGTGAACCAAAGAGAAAATGTCAGAACACTTAGAGTGATAAACATAAATTAACTCTGTGCAAACTGTGTGCATTGACGCTGAGAGAGTGCAGGCAAAGCAGCAGGAGCCTCTGAAAGATGAGAAGCAATGGGATTCTCTTGAGAGCTTTTTCCTACTATGGAAGGATTCACTGAAACTTTTTATTTTTCAAACTATTGTCACAGACGATTGAGAAATTATGATTAACGTTTATTTAAACAGAACATGTACATGGTATCTACATTTATCAATATAGATAAATGGATAATACATATCTTCAACTTTATAATTCATAGATAAATTTATTAGAAATTTATTTATTATATATAAATAAAAGAAAATAATTTCATAAAATGCAAAATAGAAGGCACATATGGCATATATTAAGCATAGGAAATACATATCAGTTTATTAAACTTTTATTTCAGATACTTATATGGTTTTATATATATAGGCAAATGCTGGACCATGATATACACTAGATTTCTTGCTGTGGAATGATTCAACATGTTTGAAAACCATTGCTCTTATACTACAGTAAATTGAGCAACAGAAAGGTCTGTGCAGCCAGATGGAGAGGCCAATGCAAGAACCACCACCCTTGCTGTCCTGTAGGCACACAAGGATAACTCCTCAAGGCCAGGCTGTAATCATTCTCTGACAGGCTCATACTCTGTTGCCTGTTTTTTCAGATTTACAGCCAGGCAACAATCTTTGTTTAAAAGAACTTCCCCCAGTTCTTATAACTACTTACAATGCTGGGAATTCTGGTGACGGCTTCCCAGATATTTATAGCCCTGCCATCAGTTTAGACGCTGTTGTTCCATCTTTCAAATCTTTATTCTGCCTACTCAACTTACAGCAGCCGTCTTCAGCAACCATGTGGGGATCTTGTTCTATCCGCCTATTCTATCATGAACAGTGTGGCAGAGCAATGTCAGGATGAACCTATAGACCCAAGTGAATCTCGTTCTATAATATCCAAAAAGCATATGGCTTACTTTGTACTATGTGGAAGGAGTTTATATTCATTTAATGTAATGCATAGGCAATTATGCCACCCTCCAAGGTAAAATCTGTAATTATTCTGTAACAACTGCTTTGCTTCATTTCTTTTCTGGATACACTTTATAAGTTTTTGAAATTGAGAGAATGTCTGTAAATGAAAAGTAAGCAAGAAAAGTAGGCTATGTGTTTTCAGTGAAAGAAGATATGAAGAATGAAGAGGGAATTTTGTTGAAGGAAAAAGAAAGTAATTTTGTTCTAAAATAAAATGATTGCTCCAAAATAAAAAAAAAAAAAGGACAAAACAAGACAAAAAATTGTAGAAGACTGTGAAAAACGAATCTTTAAAAAGAAATTTTAATGTGTGGTCAAGCTGGCTAAGATTAAAGTGAATTTATTGAAAAATAATTTTAATATCAAAAGTACACTGGTGCAAAATTAAAATTCGGACATTAATTAAAAGTACAAAGAACAAAGTCCTTGGACAAAGTCTTCTCAGATTATTGATCTGCTCTTAATAAGAAATTATAAAGAGCGGGCCGGCCCGGTGGCACAAGCGATTAAGTGCGGGCGCTCCGCTGTGGCAGCCTGGGGTTCACAGGTTCGGATCCCGGGCGCGCATTGACGCACCGCTTGTCAAGCCATGCTGTGGCGGCGTCCCATATAACGTAGAGGAAGACGGCCATGGATGTTAGCTCAGGGCCAATCTTCTTCAAGAAAAAAGGGGAGGATTGGCATCAGATGTTAGCTCAGGGCTGCTCCTCCTCACAAAAAAAAAAAAAAAAAAAGAAATTCTAAAGAAAGTTTCTTTATCTTTAATGTAATTTGCCTAGAAAACAAAGATTCTCTGTTTTGTCTTTATTAGGTCTTCAATTACTTAGAAAAGCTGCATTTTCTCAATATTAAAAGAACTGGGTTTTGGGTCCGGCCTGGTGGCGCAAGCGGTTAAGTGCACACGCTCCACTGTGGGGCCCCGGGGTTCACCGGTTCGGATCCCGGGTGCGCACCGACACACTGCTTGGCAAGTCATGCTGCGGCGGCGTCCCATATAAAGTGGAGGAAGATGGGCACGGATGTTAGCCCAGGGCCAGTCTTCCTCAGCAAAAAAGAGGAGGATTGGCAGATGTTAGCATAGGGCTGATATCCTCACAAAAAAAAAAAAAAAAAAGAACTGGGTTTTGCTTAAAACTATGTAACCTTCTGCATTTTCCCTTAAAATCTTTTTGTTGCTTTGGTTAAATGGATAATTAAATATTGTTTCATAAAAATCTGTGAACCTTTTGGATTAAATGTTTTAAAATCTTTTGATATTTTTAACCAACTTCCCTGAATCAAATTCTAAATACTGTCTTTTTGACCTGAGAGATATTAACCTAATTAGGTTTATTTGATATGTTAAATTACATGGGAAGTATCAAATAAGAAGTAATACTAAGCCTTCTTTACATCATATCTGTGTAGGTACATATTGTTAGTGCTCCAGAAATGACACGAAATTCCTGGAAATCGGATGTGTCCTAATATAACATCATCAAACTCCAACTATTATCTTAAAATGTTGCATGTCCCCAAAATAACCAAATTCCTTTGTCAATTGCATTATAATGACTGCTCATCAGATCTTTAATAATGGGCATTTTAGAGTCTTTTGTCATTTATAGACAGTTTTTGCTTTACTCTGATGGGATTTGGCAAAGAACTGTGGCTGCAAAAGTGCTTCATCTTCAAAGAGAGTGATAGAAAAGACTTTGACAAGTACTTTAGAGTACAGGTCTTTGATAACTTTGGGTTATCAAATCATAACACTGAACTGGGTGGGAATTTCTAAAATTCTAATGGGAAACTGATTGCTTTGATATTTTGTTTTCCAGATTTAAAGGACCCTCTTTTCTCCTCTCTTTTAAGCAATCTATAACTTACAGCAATTTGGTAAAGTGTATCTTTGCAGCGAAGGTTGAAGCGTTTATCTTTTTCTCCATACCTGATCCCTCTAGAATTCTGAAATTCTTATTAAATATTCTTAGTTTCATGACAATATACATATTTGCATAAGTTCAATAAGAATCTGTTCTCCTTATAACGGGATACTCAATGCACCTAGCCCCTACTTCCTTTGATCCACAGCTGATAAAAGGGGATATACGTCAATTTGGCAAAGGCCTAACCAAATCCATAGAGAATAATCACACTTTGGTAGAACAGTCTTTCCACAGTACACTCCCGGGAGACTAAAACACCAGACATCATAATCTGCAGCCCAGAACTTTCCTGTAGACACTGGAAAAGACACCTTTAGAAATTCTAGACTCCCTCCAACCTCACTGGAAGGAAACTTATCAGCTACTGTTAACCAGCCCTTGTGTCACTAGACTCCAAGGTAGACCCTTGGATTCATAAGTTACATCTAAAGAGACCACTAAACCCTGACTGGACCTGCACACCAACTGGTGACCTGAAAGTAAGATTTCCAGGAATTGAAGGAGATGACAGCTGAGTAGACAGCTTTCCCAAGATTCTGGACCAGTCCTGTACATTTTTTATACCTTTTCTCACTGAACAATTTGTTATTCCCTTCATACTTTTATCTTTTTTAAAAAATTAAGGTCATATTGGTTTATAGCATTATATAAATTTCAGATATACATCATTATATTTCTACTTCTGTATAGACTGCATCGTGTTCACCACCAAAAGTCTACTTGCCATCCGTCACCATACATATCTGCCCCTTTACCCCCATACTTTTCTCTTCATCATCCTATTGGGAGAACTCTTTTATCTATTCTTCTACATCATGAAAGCATATGACCTCCATTTGTAACTCGTATCTTTATACTTCTTCTTGTGGATCTCTTTACATGAAGTGAAGAATTTCAAGAATGGGTTAATGCTTGGCATCTTAACCTAGAAAGCATCCCACAGATCTTTGGAAGACTGAAAATGAAGGATTGTTGGATTGAAGCATTTGGGCTATTATTTGTCCTGATAGGTATTTCAATGCTTTCTTCTCTAATGCACACAGTGGAATTCTTAGGTGGTGGTAAAACCCTATGAAATCAGAAGAACTCACTGCTGTTATATTGGTTATTGCCTTATGGATCGAACCTCTTACATAGTCGACATATCAAACCACCTTTCTTAAAGTTCTTCTTACAATGGCTTTTGTTATTAGGGTGATTTTCACTCTCAGGTTGGCCTTTTATTTTTCTTCATAATCCTCATTATTAACTGTCATACCTTATCACACTCTTTTTGTTCCTACCTTGCAGAAACTTTCTGATTCTCAAAATCTCACTGATTGTTGGATCTGTGCTAGAACAAATGTGCCTCCACAGCCCTGAGGACTGGGCCATGACCCAAGAGATCACAGTTGCATGGCAACAGATAGTCAGACAAAATGTCTCTCTCCTGGGAATTTGAATTTGAGATCCAAAATCCCTAGTTGGCTATTCAGTCAATGAAGTCATATAACAGTGAGGTTTTGGTGACCTCATCATATGTGGTCACGTGCATGGAAAAGAAGAGCAAGCCAGTCTTCAGAGAAAGACAAAAATGAAGGAGACATGCACAGAGAAGAAGAGAGGAAAGTATGTAGTCTAAACGAGAGCGAGAGAGCTCCTGAGAGAGGCAAGGGCTTAGCCGTCTTTGCTTTTCAGGTCCTGGTTACAGTTCACTTAGAGTTGCCGAAACTTCTTGCCTCTCCTGTCTCCATTTTATTTTTACTTAAGTTAGTTTTGGAAGATATCTAAACCCAACAATCCTGGCTTTAACAATATTCTCTTGCTATTGTTTCTATAGTATGTCTGAGAATCAATTTCAGAGTTTAAAGGATTCTAAGATATCATAATTTTATAGATGAGGAAGCCTAGAGAGGTTAAAAATATTACACAGATGACTGAAGATCCTGACTAAACCTAGGATTCCTGATTTTACAAACACCAGTGTTTTGTAGAAAATTAAAACAAAGATTTGGGAATAAATAGTCATTTTCTCCTAATACCACCTCATTTTCCAATGAAACTCTTCTAACAAACTATTAAGTTTAAAAAAAATTAATTTTGAAGGAAAACCAACTTACCGAAAATAGTGAGATATCTACTCCCTGTACCCAGATCTATCAGACATTTTGACATATTTCCTTCCTATATCTCTTTTTGAAAGATATAAAATAGTCAAAATCCACTCAAAATTTTGTTTTAAAAGATAATTTTAGAGCACATAGTCTAGTATGTGTACTTTTATAGAGTACCCTCTACTAAACTCAGACCCTTTACTAAACTCAGATATGATTATACAGTCTAATTGTTTTCTGAGTTTCCTAAATAGAGATGTTTAAAATATATTACCAACATTCATATGACTTTTTTTTACTGAAAAAAAATTTATATTTACCTCAAACCTTAAAAAAAATGATACTGAATGCACTTAGCTGTACTTTACTAGCAACAAATTGAGGTATATCTTTACATTTTTATGTTTGTATAGTTTTGGAAAATAATCTTTAGTTTCAGCTTTCTTTCCTTTTCTCATCTTGAGCCTTTGCTGGAAGTGACGTATCATTCAAAGGTAGTAGCAATCAGTATTCTTTCCATTCTTGTTAAAATATCAGCATTGTTCTATATTATATGGAGATTAAGAATATCAAGGGAGAATATTTAAAATACTGTGGCAATGAATTTATATAGTAGTTATGTGACTATCAATATTCTTTCAAGGGATTTATATTGTAATTCAAGATTACTTGAGCATAAGCATAATAAACTCTTAAAATAGTAGCCAAATCTTCTTACGCAAGACTCTGAAAGATTCTTTCCAATTAAAAAAAAAGTAATACTAATCAACTATAATGCCCCTGGAGGAATTCTATAGGGAATACGTAGTATTATTCCCTCAAATAATGAAAAATTTAAAGCAATGTATTTACTCATTTTCTTCCTTATTCACCCTAGTATATATATTTGTCAGAATATAAAAATTATGAAGTGTTATCAATCTGATTGTTTTCTTCCTATTTGACTTATTTTAATTGTTTGCTTTTATCTATCAGCCACTTTTTATTTTGCTACGATTTGAGATAATTTCAAACTTAGAGCTGCAACATTAGCACAAAAACCTCCTATATACTACAGTACAGTTATAAAAATCAGAAATCTTAACATTGATATAATACTACTGTCTAATCCATACTCCACACTTAAATTTCTGTCCTAATAATGTTATTTGTAGCTACTTTTTATACCGCCCCCCTCCCCAGTCCAGAGTCCACTCCAGGATAACTCCTTATATTTAGTTGTCATATTTCTTTAGTTTTATTTAATGTGTAATTGTTCCTCAGAATTTCTTTGTACTTTACAACCTTGGGTTTTTGAAGAGAACTGGCTAGTAACTTCGTAAAATATTGCTCAATTTGGGTTACCTTAGCTTATTAACTCTTTCAAATTACTAGAAATTCCTGTATTGAATTATATTGCAATGTACTTTTGGAAGTTGAATTATTTTTTCTCTAGATGCAAGTTGATCTACCTTAGTCATTTAGGGAGGACATTTATTGCACAGGTTGAGCATTCTGGCTTTGGAGTCAGACAGATTTAGATTTTATTCTACCTTTCCTGCAATTAGTTGTACTCATCTTTCCGAGCTTCAATTTCCTAATCTGTAAAATAGGGAAAAAGTTGCATTTTAAAGGGGTTGCTGGAGGGATTAAATGAGATAACATATGCGAAGCATTTGGTAAAGTGCCTGGCATATAAGCAGAGCTCCATAAAAGACTGGACACATTATACATTTGCCAATGGAAAGTAACATGAAAAAACTGACAAGCTGGTTTAGTGGCATTAAATAATATTGCACCAATATTCAGGCAAAGAGGAAAGTGAGTTAAATTGCCTTTTTCATTTGAAGGCCTCTGAAGCATTCATGTTTCCAAGTTTCAGACATTAGGTTTTTTTAATGTGTCAGTTTTCAGTGTACAAGGCTTTATATTTAATTTTTCAAAGCAAAATATCTCAGTTTATTTTAATTTTTTTTGAAATAAAAATCATAGCTAAAGGAATTTCTTTCTGACAGTGTAGAATTTAAAACAAGAGTTTCCTAGTAATTTGGTCATTTGCAACTAATTTGTTTATATGCTATATATTACCTACATGCTTATTTCTTACATAACAGTACTTTCTCAAGGTAGATCAAGAAAGTCCATTTAGCAATCATGTAGCTGAATTGACAATAAGAGTAATAGCTTTGATTTGGGCTGTGGGAATATGGGTTCAATTGGAGAAGGATGCATGCGAAAGAGGCAAAAATACACATTTTTAGCTTATTGCTTGATGCAAGATTGATGTGAATTATCTTGACCTAAGCTGTGTCTTGTCTTTGGAACCATTCCTTCTGGTCATTTATTCTACTTTCTGGTGATCCTCTGTCCCAGGGGTCTTAAGCTTATAACAACATAACAGTTTTGTTATAGCTTTTCCTGCCCTGCCATATTCACATACACCTTTCCTTTCTTCTTGGGTGAAGAACTCAGATATTTTTAGGGAAAGTTACTGCATCAGTAAGGCATTTTGGATTCTTTGCTAGATGTCTTGATGAAAAAAAATTTATTTAAAACGTTCATAGATATTTACATTTTAAATAATATATGTGATAATTAAATAAATAATTGGCTATTTTCTAGGCTTTGTGTTTGAGAGAGAGTTTTTGACAAGTTTGGGCCAACTTGTGTTCTGCAATAGTGTTCTGTGGGCTCTATTGTCTCTAAGTTGATACCGCCCTTCATGCCTTCTTAACTTTCTCTAGTTTTGAAGATTTAAGTATTGTTAGTGTATTTAGCCACAGTACTCAGGTCAAGGCCAGAGGCAGGAAGATCGGAAGCATGAATCAACTCATCAAAGGATGGGCTGCCTGCCTGGAGAAAACACTGGAGTGTGATGTGGGACTTTTAGACAGGCAGAGGGCTCTGACACCCAGGCACTCTCTGGCTGGAATGTGCCTGTGGCAATTTTGCACTGGTTAATTTCAACTGAACAGAATTTTCATTTTAGTCAAAAATAGGGAGGCTTGAATTAAATATATCTAAGTTTGTTATGACCTCTGTGAATAGGAATAAAGAAGATAAAAAGCAAAAAACAAAAAAAAAATTTAAAAAGAAAATGATTTAAGACATCATCGTAAACATGAGTAGATAGGGTGACTGCATGCTTTTGTTTTATGAGCTTCTGGGCATTTGCTTTTCTCTTAAGTTACATTTTTGCTTTATATACACAGTGTTACTAATTTCTCATGTCTTGGCAACAGCTAGAAAGTCACATTTGAAAAATTATTTAAACAGCTTACCATTTTGATGTCATCTCCTTGTAATATTTAGAAATCAGTTTTTCTCCTGTAGGACACAATTACAATTTTCTAATATGAGTGTACCTTATTTCTTACATTTTAGGAGCTCTCTTTCTTTGGAATTGAGACTTGACATTCAGATACATTAACAATTAAGTGGCCAGGACATTTGAAAGAAATTGGAGGTTAGCGCAGAAGTGCCCTTCTACTGGGGAGGCATTCATGTATCAGAGACATTCTCTTGAATTTATGTAAAAGTTAGAAACACAGTATTGTTATTTAAATAATTTTCCCACATAATAATTCCGTTAAAAGTTGTAATTGCTTTAAATTTTACTACTGATTGTAGTCATTTGTGTGATTGTGTCTATGATTGATGCATTTTAATGTTGCAATTGTCTGGCAATTTTCCATGATTATATCCATGACTGGTATTCTTTATGGTGCAATTGCGTGGTAACAGTCTGATTATATTGCTATTAAGGTTTTTACATAACTTTCTCTCAGGACACATTTGAAGAATAGAGGCTTTATTTTCAAGAGTATAAGCTCCCGCGTAAAGCAAATCAGTTCACCTGGCTTGGTGAATTGTCTCTTCATCAAGTCAATAGGCTGAATGATTTTCAGAAGAAAACCACCACTTTCACTTTTCATATTATAATATTGAGAATGTTATTTAGAAATTTATATTACTAAAATTCGTAACTTCTTAATATGCAATCAGAAAAAGCTGTGATAACAAAGACTGAAAAGAAGTGACCAGAATATTTGGGGAAAATCTAGCAAAGAGCAGCATTAAGAAGGCCAAGAGAAGAAAGAGGAATTAATCAGATGGCACAGAGGGAGATCAGGTGAAGAAAGTACTTAGACACGTCTACTGAATCTGGCACTAGAGACAATAACCTTGACCTCATTGAGACCAGATTCTGTGGACTGTGGGGAAAGAAGCCAGGAGTAAATGTAATTAGGAATCAACGGGAGATAAAGAAAGTCACACAATGTGAGAAGACAATGTTTTTCTCGGGGACAAATGTGAAGAAAGGAAAAAGATAGGATAATATACATAGGAAAATAAAAAAAAATGCTGGGAGGTTTTCTTTTTAACACAGAAGAGATAATTATACACTGAAGGTAAAAAAATAAAAGAAAGAAAGATACTGAGGAAAAAGGTCTCTGAGGAGGTTCAAAGTTCTATTAAGTTCAAAGTAAACTGAACAGATAACTTGGCCCTTCTTTCAGTGAGATATGAAAGAAGGAGGGAAAGTGGTATATGAAGATCAGTTCATTTGTGGGTGGAGGTAGAGGTTGAGTGAATTTCTGCTACTTGGCTTTTGTCTTTGCTGTAACTTAAAAAGATACATTTTCTCTATCAAAGACGGGCATGGAGGTGCGCATGAGCATGGGGACAAAATGGAGAAATAGAGAAAAATGTCTAAGAGTTGGAGACTCTGCCACGTAGAAGGGCTGATGGAGTTGACAGACGAGAACAAATAGAAGGATTGTTGAGTGAACTTGAACAGAGAAAACTTATTTGGTACAGAGGTATGATTTTTCCCAGCAGTGCTTAATGGTCTGCATATAAAAGCAGGAGAGCAAATGTTTGGAGTGATTTCCTGATAGTGATGTACAGATCCAGTGTAGTGGGAGGACAAAAAAACAAAGCAGTTGTGGGTTGCGGGTGGAGAGTATTTGAAAGTGATGGACCACAGGTTCAACAAGGGACAAAAGTACAGTCACTAGGAGGCTGATGACACAGTATACGAAATGGCTCATGCTCTGGGGTCTTGATGAAATGCAATAATTTGTACAGTGAGAATATGAAAGTAAAAATGCTAAAGGGTAAATGTTTTTCAGTAAGAAAATAGGATTTTAGATGGAAAGATTTTGAAATACTGTTATTTGGCAGGATGACAAGAGAATTGATTTTAAGATCAACAGCATTGTTCATAATGATTTTAATTAGCTTATTTATTCTTTTGAAAATTAAAGTCAGAGCTATAACTGACTAATTCATCTTGTCGTTCTCAACACTGCCTCTCTTTTGAGGGAGATATTTCTTTGACCAACACATCTCTGGCAGCGATCTGCAGCCTCCGTTTAAAATCACTAATTTCCATCAACAAGTGAGGTTAGAACTGTGCTGTCTAGGATGGCAGCCACTAAGCACACGAAGCTGTTGAGCACTTAAATATGGGTAGAGCTATGGAGGAAGTGAATTCTAAATTTTATTTAATTTTAACTTAAAAACTGAAGCACCTAAAACATTTTTTCTTTCATAAATCTTTATTGCTTTAGTGGGACTACATTTCACCTTAACCACTGCATCAACATTATTGTGTTGTAGTGAATATGACAGGTATATCATTAATAATTTTTATATTGATTAAACGTGTAAATGATAATATTTTGGATACATTGGGTTAAATAAAAATATATTATTGAAACTAATTTCATCTGTTTCATTTCTACTGTTTAAAATTTGGCTACGAAAAGGTGAAAATCACATATGTGGCTTGTTATATTTCTATTGGCCAGGACCAGTTTAGAGTTTCTTTGATTGTAGCTGTCTTTTCGAAACTAAAAATAATAAAAATTTCTTTGTTAAAATTAAAAATATTTAGAGAGAGAATATGTTCGTACCTTTTCCTTTATGTACGGGAAAACCAACATTCTGAAAAGCAGAACCGACAAGATGGTGGAAGTAGAGCCGAAGGAGAAGCGGACCTTCTGCAAATGCACCTACCGCGGGGCGGCTCTCGCCCAGCCGGGGTCACATTCTAGGAGCAGCTGGAGCAGCGGGTGCAGCCGCAGCCACTAAACCCGCCCTGCCGTGGAGGCGGCTCTTCCGCTGACGCGCCTGCGCGAGCCCAGGAAGGAGGCGCTGCCGGGGAGAGGCCTGAGGTGCTGAAGATGCACCTGGAGACATGGTCGTCCTGCTGGAGATGGTGGGCGTCTACAATGGCAAGACCTTCAGCCAGGTAGAAACCTAGCGAGAGATGACTGGCCACTACCTAGGTGCGTTCTCATCACCTACAGGCCCGGGAACCATGGCCAGCCAGGCACCGGGGCCACCCACACCTCCCACTTCATCTCACTCAGGTGGCCTGCTTGGCCAATAAAGGCACAGAGTTCCTTCCTTCCTTCCTTCCTTCCTTCCTCCCTCCCTCCCTCCTTCCCTCCCTCCTTCCCTCCCCTCCCCTCCCCTCCCCTTCCCTTCCTTCCTTTCTTCTTTCATGGTTTTTACAAATATTTTGTTTATTTTAATGAAGGTGGTACAGACAATGTCTATTTAAAACCCATATCCCAGGCCAAAAAGTGCAAGGAAAATAAACAAGAGCCATGTTCTGTTCTGTACACTTCTGTATCAATAACTTTATTAACTGGTAATGAAAATTAGAACTTTTCTGGGATCTTCTGACAAGATTTTTCTTCAATCTTTAAAATGCCTTCTCTTCAGTGAAGCTAGCTTTGGAGTTAGTCATTACTCTGGCCGTATCTGTTATCTCGACCCCAACCTGATATTCCTCTTTTTTGGTCCAGACCTTCAGGTTTTAAAATTTGAGAATATTCTGCCATCTCCTTGTTTTTCTTGCCAAGTTTTACTAATGTATTTGGGAGACAAACTTCATTGCTTAGAATTATTATATATTAGTAGGAAAATGAAAATTAAGGCCATAGTGAGAAGCCAAATTTCCAATGTGTAGGGAAACCAATTGAGTCGGGCCTCGACATTCTGCAGGTTGCTTTCTCATTTTACCCCATATGCCCCATAGGACATTTGCTCATTCTTGGTGGGAGAGGAGAGACAAAGCAGGTTGAGAAGCTCCTAAAAGGCAGGGGAGTCAGGAGAGCTTTAAACAATTTTTCAGATCTGGAGAGACAAAAATTAGAATTTGGTTCTGCCAAAGCACCTGGATTTGAGGAACATCAAGATCCCAGAAAGAAGGGAGGCATGAGAAGTGAATCAAATATTCCAGTTTTTCCCTTGAGACATTGACTGTTTCCAAGCTTCTCAGTACAAGTGCTAAAATTCAGACGCCTCAGTCTCCTTGAACTCCCGTCTTTGCATCCACATTTCTCCGTCCCTGCTCTGGGCTTGGAGAGCAAATGCCGTCAGTAAAAGGGAGAGGTTTTAGTGTTTTCTTCTTTTGTTTTCTTCCTGAGGATCACAGCCCTGCATTGTGTGTTTTCCCAATATCTGAAAAGAGTTGTTTCATGCTTTCCAGTATTCTTGCTTTTTATGGTGAGACGGCAAGTCAAGGACCAAGGCAAGTTCTGTCATGGTTAGAAGTAGAAATAATTTGTTTTTAAAGTTTTCATAATTAAAATAATTTCTTACATGATGATAGTAGAGCATCTTTAAAAGATTCTTGTGATTTCTTTAGATTATTTTATTTATTACCATAATCTTGGGTTACTTATAGTTATTGAAATTTGAGCTCCTAAACTTGAGATGATTTGTAAATCAACATAATATAAGTAGGCAAATTCAGATTAATTTAAGCATAAGGACAGCTTATCAATGAATATAAACCAATATTGTGAATAGAAGCATTTCAGAAAGATTTTTTTAGCATGTGGATCAGTTGCCCATCCTTATTTGCCATATTTTAATTTAAATATTGATTCAATATTTAATGGTTTAGTTTATTGCCATATTTTAATATAAGTATGTACATGTACATTTCTACATGCACATAACTCAGAACACAAAGTGCATGTGGTTCAAAAAAGGGTTACCTGGTGGTATTTGTACCACTCTTCCAGCCCCTAGCAGCATGATACCCAAAGAACAGGAATAATGTGTGTGAGGTGTGGGAACCAGTTTAGAATTACTGAAACTGTAAATTTAAGGTTCTTCACCAATTAAGCAAAGGTGGAGGAATTTGCCAGATATAAGAGAGTATAATGGAAATGGAGGAAACAAGAAATGGCAGGTATATTATTTTGTGAACTTTAAAATAAAATGGCCAGTTATCTTACCAGCAAAATGAGTTTATTCGAGAGTAGACAGAGGAATTGCAATTTGTTAAATGCAAGCTATGGCGGACCACAGGCAAATCCAGAGAATAAGGGAGGGGAGCTTGCTTTTATAGAGAAGAAGAGGGGGTTGGGAGGGGCTGTTTTGAACAAAAATTCATTGGAGGAAAGTAAGAGTTTGGGGCGGAGATGGCTTCTCGTTGGCTGAGCTGTGAAGCTTCTCATTGGCTGGGCTGTTGCTGGGCAAGGAGAAAATCTTTCTTCCTCCTGCTGGAGTAGTAGTTGCACTTCCTGTCCAAATTGTAAAGTAAGCTTCAGGGAAGTTGTGTCCTGTAGACCTGCCCTAAGGGGCTTCCTGACTCCGTTTTAAGTGAGGTTTTCCTTTATTAATTTTCACAATTTCTACAGTGAAGCTCCTACCTCAGAGCCCTTCTGCATGTGTTATCCTGTTTGCCCCACACCTGTTCTCAGCAGTAGAGCACATGTTGCAGATGAAGAAAAGGAGGCTCAGAGAGACACCAGTGATTGTCCCAAGTTATAGGTTATGTCAGATACATTGTTCTGAAACTAAATTCAAAAATACATCTGAAAATGATGCAGGTGTCAATAAGTATTCCTACCCATATCCAAATCCAAAACTATGTTTTCATCTACGTCCAGATTGTAAAGATGGTGGGTTACCAAAACAATTACACCAGTTCTTCATCCTCAGTGCCAATATTCTGTTAATTCCTGGAGCTGATAAATGTGATATTGGGAACTGTTAATTCAGTCAAAGAGTTTACAACTTTGCAAGAATGAATAAAAATAATGATGACTAACCTTAAGGGGCAATTGTGACTTATTAATTACTAACTTTTAATCTATTTTCCTATGAAGCAAATTTCAGAAAGCATTATGTATACTAAAGGAAGTGATTATTTCCTAAAGTCTTCTTAAGAATTAGCTAAAATGGGATAAAATATTCTGAAATTCAATAAGAATTCAGTGAAAATTGCTGTGAAATCTATTGCTACCATGTTATTTTGCAAAGACAATGGTGTCTAATTTAGATTTCTTTGATTTATTGAAAGAATTGTAAGGTAACAAAGATGGTTAAATTAACAGCTCTGCACTTTTGGTGGTTAAAACTAAAAGCAGCATTAATAGTGTAACTGGCCTTTTAATTTAAGATTCACAGCATTAGCAAAAAAGTGCAACGTATAATTACACTTTTCCTAGCATGTTTACATTCTTTTTCTCATTGTCTTGCTTTAGAAAAGAAATCTGGGCACCAAATATTAAAATATTCAACTGTTATGCTAGCATTTTTTAAAACATCTAACTTAACAAAAATAATTGTTTTAACATCTGTTTCCTTTTCAATGAAATCTCAAGTCTCCTAGATCATCTGTAAAATATCACAAGCATAGAGATAATTCAAATTCACTACTGCTCATTTTGAATTTATGTGCTCTTTTAAATACATTACTATTTAGTAACCACACTTTAAAATCCCATCTTAATTTGAATATTAAGATGAGAAATATGTTTTTCCTCTTGAAATCTTTCCTATCCATTAAAACACATTTCAAGTCTCACCTCCTTTTTCAAGTGTTCTCTGTTTTTTTCTGTCCTACACTGATCTCTTGTTCTGAATTCCTACGTGATATTTCCTCTGTCCCACTTGCATAGTCTCATGTACTCTTCACCTTTGTATGGGGATAAGCCAACTACACTTTAACATCCTTAAGGATGAGGGCCAGCCCCGGTGGCCTGTTGGTTAAGTTTGACGTGCTCTGCCGATTTACTCACAGTTGGCTTTGCATAACAAAAGAATCTCCTGGTACCTGCGTTATTGGTAAAAATTATATGGTTTTCAAAGTACATACCAAGGGATCAAATGTAATAATCAGAGCCAGTTAGCCTTATCTCACAGCCAAACCTGTCTAAGAGAATTTACTTATAATTTCTAAGAGAATTTACTTGGGAAAGTTGTAAGTTTATAAGCTGTGTGGTGGTTGGTTTTTGGTGTTATCATAATTGAGGCATTCTTGCAGGCCTTGCATGGATCCCTTTATTTCTACTCCTGGCTGTTGCACTATTGTCAATTACATGTCTCAAATTTTTAATCTGAGATATTTTTCAGTATGAGGACTGAGAGGCAATTTTATTATAGCACTTTCTTTGTCAAAGATGATTATAACAACCAAAAGGTGTCAATGGGGGAATTTATCATAGACCAAACATGCCCAAAAGAATCAAAAGGAGATGGAAATTTTGTGCAAAAATTTTGAGAGGAAAGAGATATAGCACCTTATTTTTCTTTAGGTGTTTAAAAAAATTGAATTAACAAGAAAGTCTAGATATAGAAATATGTGAGAATCTACAAATTACCAATAATATTTCAAAATAACTACCCTTCTTAGCTTTGACTATCTTTCATAACTCTTCTAAGAAAATAATTTGGAGGAAATATCTTTGCATCCCAAAATGTTTTTTTTATATTCAGCTAAATATATTTGGTTAAATTTTGCAGATACTGTTTTGATACATTTATTGTGTACACAAAGATCAAGGCAATATTTTATTTATAAATTCCACACCCAAAGAGTCCCTCTGTGGGTTTTGTTTAGTCACTAGTTCCTTTTGAAAAGGAGCAGCAAAGTCATATTAATGAGTCCATCTGTTAATGGAGTTTAAAGTTTCCTTCATTCTCAGATGGCTGTCCTTTTCTAAAGATTGTCTTCTCCAGCTCAATAGCAAATACAGATCCCTTTCTTTGCTCCTTGCCAAGTAGTATTTTCAACTGGGATATCTTTCTATATTTCGTTTTTGTAAAATCTTGAAAATATTTGTCTTATGGAATTCCATCATTTTCCCTGAGAGCACAGTTCCTGCATTTGACGGATAACCTCTTGACTTGAGAAATGCTTTGTTTCTCCAGAGAATCTGAATTCATAAAACAATCAGAAAATTTTATTTAGATGAAAGTCCACAGCGATATAACCTCCTCCTTTTTGTGCAAACATGTATGGAGTTTGGTTGCCATGGTTACTTGTTACTAGCCCTGTGCTCTCTGTGGTTCTGTGTGAAGCTGGGCCAGAGATCAGCAAGCCTAGAGTGTCGTTATAGTGAGGCAGAAACTGAGAAGAATGCTTTAGTTGATGACCATGCAGCAGTTTAGAACACACAATTTTAAGGTCACAATTAAAAAAAAAATACTTTAGGGGCTTCCCTCCACAACGCTAACTGCTTATTCAGTAATGTCATAGGAACAAGAATGAGAAGAAAAGAAAGACTCAAAAGTATAACTATATTGATTTTCTATCTGTCTGTCTATCTATCTATTTATCTATCTATCTATCTATCTATCTATCTATCTATCCATCCATCCATCTATCTATCCAATATGTATAACTAAAAGAACTTATTCATAAAGTAGAATTTTTAAATGTGTGGATTAGTTTAGTACAATACTTATAGTTTGTGTGTGTGTGTGTGTGCATGTGTATGTCTTAAAAGAAAATTCAAGTTCACAAATGTGTATTTTGACCTAAGGTGAACCCAACAAACACAAAGTTGAACCTCTTAGGAGAAAAGTTGTTCCCGGGATTCTATACTCAAGGATAGTTCTGATCCATTTTATTCATGGAAATTATTTAATTTATCCTGTGAAGCAATATTATAACATAGATTTGGAATGGTGTTCCAAAAGACCAAGCTATATCTTGAAAATTATGTTTTAGTTGTGTTTATGCTATCTGTGTAAAATTAAAATAGTGTTATATACCTTTATTTTAATTTGGCATCTGGATAGCAACTGTCATGTAGTTATTACCTCCAAAAACTTCAAGATTGTTACGCAGAAAAAAGACTGAGGGATCTGATGGTAGAATTCTTTGATAGGTAACTAAAATATGATACACTTCAAGAAATCCGGCAGCAGCCCCATCACCTGATGCACAGTAGAAGTGTATTCTGTTCTTTAACCATTATCTTCTAACTGTTCTTGGAGACACAGGATCAGTATCAAGCAGAAAACTGAATGCTATTCATCTTCTTTGAAGGTGTGGCTTCTTGAAAACAGCAGACTGCAATCCTTTTCCTCTTATGACTTCTAGGACCCCAAATCCCCCCAACTAAGCTATGATGGATAAGGGCAAAACTGGAGATGTCTTGAAAACTGTATTTCTATGTCTCATATTTATTCATGGAATTCTTTAATTTAGAGTTTTAAGATGTCAGGCAAGGAAATAGGTTATTCCACTTACATCCAATAGAATAACACTAGATTAAGTGTCCTAACCTGGGGTCCAAATTCAGGGGCTCCATGAAATTGGATGGGAAAAAAGAAATCTTTATTTTCATTCGTCTGTAACTGAAATGCAGCATTCCTTTTAAGTACGAATGTAGGCAATAAACCACAGTTATACTAGCAGGACTCGTGACTTTCTCCCCAAGAGAGATCATTAATAGTTTGATAACATATTTAAGTAACTTTAGGTGTCTCAAAATATCTTTTATGCTCATTGATACTTTGGATTTATGGTAGTTATGAGACTTTTCACTAGATCTTGATATTAATGATTAATAAAGAAGCACATATATATTGGTATATAATGTATATTTTTATTTTAAAGTAGATTGCTATCTGTGTTTCAGCATAATTTATTTTCTTGAAATTCTGTATGCCTTTTTAAGGTTTCTCTATGGTTCAGTGTTCTGGCAAATCTTTCCATGGCACAAAAACATAAAGAAGCCCTGCTTTAAGCAGAACATTTGCTGGAAATTGTGTAATAGACTGGGACTTGTGTATATCAACCTGCTCTCCAGCCCTGACTCCACAATGAGGATTTAGCTAGCACCCAAACACTAAGCTGTGCCAAAGCAACCCAACACCAAATCCCTTGGTAAGCACCAACTCTGGATAACTCCTACAAAGTTTAATGATGAGAGGGGTAAAAGCACTGCAGATCAAAGGAGTGAAAATATCAAATGAAGACTCAGAAAAAGACCGTACCTCTGAAAATGAGCGATTATTACAGAAACCATAAAATTACTTCAGAAAACACTTTGACATCCTTGATATAGAAAACCATCAAGACTGAATGGGATAAGATTAAAACGGAGAAGGAAAACGTAAAGAAGTAATCAAGGAAACAAAATATGCAATGTCTGAATTAAATTTTCATCAGAAAAATTAACAAACAGGATTCTGGAAGAAGAGAATCAATTTAATGATATAGAAGATCGACTTTAGACACTTTGATTCATAGCAGGAAAAGAAAAATAAAAAGGAATGACAGACAATGAAATTATAGGTGTTTCAGCAGGAGAAAAAAACAAGATAATTAGATTAAATTATTGTTGAAGACATTAAATTATTGTTGGAGACATGTTTCTTCAGAAAAATAATTACCGACATATACCAAATGAAACAGCCTCCAGGAAAACTACCACTTCAGGTAAAACTTTTTAAAAAAGAAACCTCTATTTTAGAAAAAAGTCCACTAGGCACATGAGGAAAAAGAAAATCTACAACACAGAGGAAACAAAGAAAAAGGAAAACAGATTATCTGTAAAAGAAGTAGTCTAGCCTCCAAATTCTCTGTAACTCTAAATATGAGATGTTATGGGAGGATGTTTATGGAGACTTGAGATAATTTTTATCCAAATAAATTTCCTTAGAAATAGAACAAGTATTCAAATATACAAAAGATGCTCTTACAGATTACTTTGAAAAGTGTTTAAAAGTTTTCAGTATATATTTTAGTAATATTCCAACTAATTATAAAATAATTCCAAATTAATTGCTCATAATTGGAGAAGTCAGGTATAAAAATGTGACAACTAGTACAAATTAAGCCTAAATCATTGTTCAAGAGAATTTATGAGATGTAAAATTAATCGCAATAACCTTGGTGTAAATCATGTTACGTTAGTAAATGTTGTAATGTGGGAATGGGCAGGGGAGAATTAAGGGGTGTTAAACTGCTTATTATAAAAAAGAGGCACTTTATTTTGAGTCTAATGCTATTCAATGTTCCAAACTATCTCTAGACTTGTTATGAAGTTAAATTTATTAGAACTTTCTAATAAATTTAGAAATTTATTATTTCCCTCTAGTAAGGGAGACTACCACAAAGTCTTCTTACTGTCTCAAAAGGGGAAAACTAAAGTGGGGTTTTATAGACTTTGAACCTAGGATCAAATGATTTAAGGCAGGTCTTTCCAAGTGGGTATCTGATGGAGACAGGGCTGAATTCATGATGGATTAGTTTAAGTTTGGTGGACACAACAAAATGGGGGTCTTGAACTGAGTCTTGACTGATAACCAAAATGTTACCCAAGGGAGCAGATTATGTCTGATAAATTGATCATGAGAATTTCCTGAATGAAATAGTGAAGTTGTATAGTGGTTTCAGCCTTATCATTCATAGACCACGTTTATTTGGAACAAATGACTAAATCACGTTGACATAGGTGGTCTTCAGGTTTATCTAAGTTGTGTTAATACACATGGCCTCAATGATGTTTTTAAAACTTCTTAAAAGTAACCAGTAATAAAATTAACACCACCATAATGTGGAAGGTATAATTACAGCAGATAAATATGTATGTGTGCATGCATAACAAAACTATATCTGTCAAAACATTAAAAATTCTGTTAAAAATGTAAATGCTTAAACCATTGTATTGACAAGAAAAAAGTTTCAGCTTGAGTAAAGGTGATAAAATTTCAATATATGCTGTTTACATGAAATATACAAAAAACAAACATAAAAAACTAATGGGCAAATGTTGAAATGGCAAATGCAAAATAATAATTCAATAATCACTTAAGGCAAAGTTGTCATCAAAGTAAAAAGTCCTAGAAGGGAAAAAAGGTAAATTTTAAATAGAAAAAAAATACAGACCTTAATAATGAGATGACATGCTTTATGTAGTGAATAGTAGAGAACAGCAATATATAGAAAAATAACTTTAAGGAATCTGAGGAAAAATAATCAAGAAGATAATTTCAATACATTAAAAATTCCAGCCTTTACCAGAATAAGCAGACATAAATTTTAAGTATGTTTGCAGAATTATAAAGAATCTATTAAAAAGTTTAATTTTTGTGGAAACAGAGAAGATTGAGTGTCTATTTGACAAGATCTCAAGCAAATCCTATAAATACAAAGGTTGTATTATATAAGACACATTTTCTGATTTGTGTGCAATATATTTATTTTTATTTTTCTCCCCAAAGCCCCAGCAGATAGTTGTCTGTCATAGTTGCACATCCTTCTAGTTGCTGTATGTGGGACGCGGCCTCAGCATGGCGGGAGAAGCGGTGCGTCTGTGCGCGCCCGGGATCCGAACCCCAGCCGCCAGCAGCGGAGCGCGCGCACTTAACCGCTAAGCCACGGGGCCGGCCCTTTGTGTGCAATATAGATGGACGTTATTGTCAAAGGTTTAAACATTATCAATAACAACATCAACAAACTACAACCATTTTTAAATTTAAGACAATACAAAACTTTACCAAACAATTTTTGAGTCAAAGTAGAAATTAAAACCATTAGTAAACAATTAAATATGATGAGAACACTACTCACTAACACTTACATGATGCAGTCAAGGCTATACTTAGAAGAAAAGCAATAACACTAAAAGCTTTTGTTGGAAAATAAGAAAGAAAGTAAATTAGCTAATCAATAGTTCAAGAAATTAGACTAAATTAAAAATAAAACTAGGCAAAGCCAGAAAGAATAATTACAAAGAAAATTATGACTATAAATTATATAAATGGAAAATTAATTCTTGTAAATTTTTTTCCAATGAGTATTATATGTCAAATATTTGCCAACTACATATCATAGACCATATAGATGAATCCTCACAACTGCCCTATGGGGCAGTTCTTACATGGTTTTATAGAATATTATTATATTATTATTATACCATTTTATAGATGAGGAGTTAAAGCGTTATAGAAATTAAATTTCTTTTAATTGGAGCATTTAGTCCATTGATGTTTAAAGTAGCTATTGATAAGTATGTACTTACTGCCATTTTTTAACTTTTTTTTTTTTTCTCAGTGTTTTAGTAGTCCTTCTCTGTTCCTTTCTTCTTCTATACAGAGGGGAAGCAGGGAGGGAGGAGGGTGAAAGGGATAATTTGGTACATGTGTGTGGTGATGGGTTGTAATTAGTATTTTGGTGGTGAACATGATGTAATCTATGCAGAAATAGAAGTAAAATGATGTACACCTGAAATTTTTACAATGTTATAAACCAATGTTACTGCAATAAACAAAAAATTAAATAAATAAATAAATAAAGTATAAAGCTATTAAAAAAAATTTCTTTTGTAAGCATCCATAGTTCACAGGTGGTGAGGTTGTAATTTGATCATTGTTCTTTCTGATTCCAAGGTTCATTTCTTAACCAGTGTGTTAGTTTTCTATTGCTGCTGTAGCAAATTGCCACAAACCCGGTGACATCAACAACACAAATTTACTGTCTTATTGCTTGGGAGGTCAGAAGTCCAAAATGAGTCTCATTGGGCTAAAATCAAAGTGTTGGCAGAGCTGTGTTTCTTCGGGAAGCTTTAGGGCACAATTCATTTTCTTCCTTTTTTCAGCTTCTAGAGGCTACCACATTCCTTGGCACATGGCCCCTTCCAGCTCCAAAGCCAGCAATGGTCTGCTGAGTCTTTCGAACATAGCCTTACCTGGATGCTGTTCTGCCTCCCTGCTCCTCTCATAAGGATCCTTCTGATTACGTTCGGCCCATCCAGATAATTCAGTATAATTTCCATATTTTAAAGTCAATGAATTCTATCTGGAGCTTTAATTTCCTCTTGTCAGATTACATACTGTATTCACAGGTTCTGGAGATTAGGATATGGACATCTTTGAAGGGCCTGCCACAATAAGCATGCTTGAAATGTTAATCTTCCACGTACTGCCTCTTTGAATATAAAACAGGCAATTTTGATGAGGAAAAAATGTGTAGAAATTAGAAATGAAAATATCTAAATAAATTAATTAAAAGTGAGTTTGTGTTGTATGGATAGGTTCTTAGTAGAAGACACTCTAGCTGTTTAAGTAGAAAGGAATCTGGTAAGGGGTATATCTTGCCCACAGAACCTTTAGGAGGCTGCAACAATACAACCAAACACAGAATTAGCCCAAAGATGCTGCTTTATCTTTCTGGAGTAGAAGCTGCCTACAGGTACTGCTGTCTCCAGATCGTTCTATTTTGCTTCTTTTTACTCTAGTATATCAGTCTGCTTGGGCGGTCCTAATAAAATACCACAGACTGCATGGATAAAACAACAGAAATTGATTTCTCACAGTTTTGGGGGGCTGGGGAAGTCCAAGATCGGGATGTAAGCATGTTCAGTTTCTGGTGAAGATCTCTTCCTTGCTTGCAGAGATGGATGCTTTCTCCCTGTGTGTTCAAATGGCCTCCTCTTTTTTGTGCTGGGAGGGGGCTAGGGAGCACTCTGATGTCTCTTCTTATAAGGACACTAATCCTATCAGATTGGGGTCTCACCATTATAACCTCATTTAACCCTGATTATTTCCTTAGAGGCTTTGTCTCCAAATACAACCACACCAGGGGGTTAGAGCACAATTTGGGTGGGGAGAGGACGCAAAGATTCAATCTGCAGCATCTAGTAAGATGGAGTTTCCATGCCTAGCCTGGATTATCATGCAACTAACTTCTAAACACAAGAATCCTGTCGGTACCTTGACTGGCAGAGCTGAAATCTAGCATCGGCACTATACTGAGACAGATATGAAGAAAGGGAGAGGTTGTATTTATTTGTTTGTTTTTTGGAAGGTGAGATTCGCTTGTGGAGAACTATCAAACTGTGGGACGGATGTTCAAAATATTTTTGGGCAGCCCCAGAAAAAGTGTATAAAAGTAGATAGAGAAGAAATATTAAAATAAGTATATTCTGTAAAAATCTTATTAATTAATTTCAAGGGTCTTTCTGTGAAATAGATGAATCATCAGGAAATTATCAAAGTTGACTAAAGTTACTATAGAAAACCTGAGAAGTATGAAGTAAGTGAGAATGTTGCCCTATCCCCTAAAAGAGTGGATCTGGGTTATTTTATAAGATACTTTTTTCAAATCCTCAAGGAACAGATAATTTTCAGCCTATTTCAATGTTTCTAGAACAGCGAAAAAGAAGAAAAGCTACCCTGTAATGCTGATAACCCAACCTAACAAAGAGCATAGAAAGAAATTATCAATCTCAATAATGAATATAGATGCAAAAATGGCAAGTAAATTACCAGCAAATGATATCCAGCTGTATTTAAAGAACTTAATCCATCATGGCCAGTGGGGTTTATTTCATGAATGCAAGAATGGATCATTACCAGGAAATCTATTAATCAGATCCTTCATATCTAAATCAAAATCAAATCAAAATCAAATCAGATCTAAATCAAAATATATTTAACTATCCCTATGTGAAATTTGCTTGAATATAATTATCATTTCTAGCTCAAAATAAAAGACTAGAATTTTTGCCTTGACCCAACAAAACTGTATACAATATATATCTCAGATTCAAAATCTGCATCATGATTCATGTTAATCTTAATTTGTTTAATTGGCTAGTTCATTTAGCACAAATTAAAAGCTACAGATATTCTAAAACAGAGACAACATTTTCATTATTTACAGACAAATTATCTGTGTATTTTGGGGCAACAGAATCATCAGAAAAACTAAAAGAAGACATGTAGCGTGTATAGTGATGGCTGTGTCTTTGAGGTCTGACATCCAGCTGGGCCGTTTGCTCCTTGGGCAATTGTTTAGCATTGGACAATAGTTCAACTTCACTGTCTTATTTTATATAGGTTAAAATAGAGGTGCTACTTGTGCCTGCCCCCTATTTTGAAAGAGTAAAATGGGATTACAGACCTCAAACATTTAGCATGAGGCTGGCACAGTGTGAGTGCTGGTGATGTTGTTCATTATTATTATTGTTGTTGTTAGGATACATAGAATAACAGTTAAATATAAAGTAAATATAAAAGAATCAGTAGATTCCTTATATACCAGTTAACGTCCCATTTGAAATTTTTTAAAAAACCAAAAACATCAAATTTGACTTCTTTTGTTTTATTTATGAAAACATAAAAATACAATCACATCATCGGAAAAGCAATCCCATAAATTCTATCTTAACACATGTAGGAAAATGAAATAAGAGAAAACAGAATAGTAGCAAAAAAGACACTTTGACTTGAAAGACTTACTTTACTAAAATGATGACTTATTTTTTTGCCCACGAACTTTGAATTAATGTCTACAAATTTGTGGAGAGTTGGGGTGACTAATTGACTTTGGATGGTTGTGCTAAGTGCATTTGTACTGGGTCATCACTAACAACTGCTGAAGAATTAAGGAATTACCTACAATCTCTGGGACCTCCTAATTCATTCCATTGATCCTCTGAGGCTAGGAGAATGTGAATACCTCTTTCAAATACAAATCAATTTCCTGTTGTGATTTCATACAAGTAAACAATATAAAAGCATATCAGAAAGAAGTCCAGTACAAATCTTTCTACCATTTTCTCTGTCATTTTCCTTTAATATCATATATATGTTACTTCATGGATATGTTGTTAGTATCTGAAATTGATTTTATTCTTCTTGATTCAATAGTCCCAAAATGAATAAAAATGACCTCTAATTCATTCATCTATTCAGTCATTGATTTACATAACAAATATCTACAGAGTACCTACTCTTATGTCAGGCACTGTAGATGATTGGAATACATTAGCGAACAGAAATGACGTTCTGTGGCTTATATTCTAGTGGCAATTTCCTTCTATTGCAGTTGTATGATTTCTGGGACTTACATGGATTAGAAAAATAAATTATCTGACAATCTCACATCAAAAGATTTGATTTCTCACATCAAAAGAAATCAATATTACTTTGCCAGTAGAAGTCACATTTGGATATTTTAAATATCTTTCTCATAATTCTAATCACATAGAACTGTCCCTATACAACAGAGAATAATTTTAAAAAGTGCAAAACCTATGTCAAATTAAACTTAGTAGATTCAACCATAAATCTGTA